>NW_027182455.1:13926895-14228964 GCF_040938575.1 Ambystoma mexicanum | reverse complement strand
CATGAGATATGATATCTCAATGCTTCTAATATCAAACTTGAGACCCTCCCTATAGCATGAGATGTGATATCCAAGTCCTTCCCATTCCAATCCTGAGACCCTTCCGATAGCATGAGATGTGATGTCTCAATGCTTCTAATACCAAACCTGAGATCCTTCCTATAACATGAGATGTGATATCCAACTCCTTCCCATTCCAATCCTGAGACCCTTCCTATAGCATGAGATGTGATATCTCAATGCTTATGCCAAACCTGAGACCCTTCCTATAGCATGAGATGTGATATCCAACTCCTTCCCATTCCAATCCTGAGACCCTTCCTATAGCATGAGATGTGATATCTCAATGCCTCTAATACCAAACCTGAGATCCTTCCTCTAACATGAAATGTGATATCCAACTCCTTCCCATTCCAATCCTGAGACACTTCCTATAGCATGAGATGTGATATCTAAATGCTTCTAATACCAAACTTGAGACTCTTCCTATAACATGAGATGGGATATCCAACTCCTTCCCATTCCAATCCTTAGACCCTTCCTACAGCATGCAATATGATATCTCAATGATTCTAATAACAAACCTGAGACCCGTCCTATAACATGAGATGGGATATCCAACACCTTCCCATTCCAATCCTGAGACACTTCCGATAGCAGAGATGTGATATCTCAATGCTTATACCAAACCTGAGACCCTTCCTATAACATGAGATGTGATATCCAACTCCTTCCCGTTCCAAACCTGAGACCCTTCCTATAGCATATGTGATATCCAACACATTCCCATTCCAAACATGAGACCCTTCCTATAGCAGGAATGTAATATCCAACTCCTTCCCATTCCAATCCTGAGACCATTCCTATAGCATGAGATGTGATATCTCAATGCTTATACCAAACCTGAGACCCTTCCTATAGCATGAGATGTGATATCCAACTACTTCCCATTCCAATCCTGAGACCCTTCCTATAGCATGAGATGTGATATCTCAATGCTTCTAATACCAAACCTGAGATCCTTCCTCTAACATGAAATGTGATATCCAACTCCTTCCCTTTCCAAACCTAGGAGCCTATCTATAGCATGAGATGTGATATCCAAGTCCTTCCCATTCCAACCCTTAGACCCTTCCTACAGCATGCAATATGATATCTCAATGATTCTAATAACAAACCTGAGACCCGTCCTATAACATGAGATGGGATATCCAACTCCTTCCCATTCCAATCCTGAGACACTTCCGATAGCATAGATGTGATATCTCAATGCTTATACCAAACCTGAGACCCTTCCTATAACATGAGATGTGATATCCAAATCCTTCCCGTTCCAAACCTGAGATCCTTCCTTTAGCATGAGATGTGATATCCAGCTCCTTCCCATTCCAATCCTGAGACCCTTCCTATAGCATGAGATGTGATATCTCAATGCTTCTAATACCAAACCTGAGATCCTTCCTCTAACATGAAATGTGATATCCAACTCCTTCCCTTTCCAAACCTAAGAGCCTATCTATAGCATGAGATGTGATATCCAAGTCCATCCCATTCCAATCCTTAGACCCTTCCTACAGCATGCGATGTGATATCTCAATGATTCTAATACCAAACCAGAGACTCGTCCTATAACATGAGATGGGATATCCAACTCCTTCCCATTCCAATCCTGAGCCACTTCCGATAGCAGAGATGTGATATCTCAATGCTTATACCAAACCTGAGACCCTTCCTATAACATGAGATGTGATATCCAACTCCTTCCCGTTCCAAACCTGAGACACTAACTATAGCATATGTGATATCCAACTCCTTCCCATTCCAAACATGAGACCCTTCCTATAGCAAGAAAGTAATATCCAACTCCTACCCATTCCAATCCTGAGACCCTTCCTATAGCAAGAGATGTGATATCCAAATCCTTCCCATTCCAATCCTGAGACCCTTCCTATAACATGAGATGTGATATCCAACTCCTTCCCATTCCAACCTGAGACACTTCCTATAGCATGAGAAGGGATATCCAACTCCTTCCCAATCCAATCCTGAGACCCTTCCGATAGCAGAGATGTGATATCTCAATGCTTATACCAAACCTGAGACCCTTCCTATAGCATGAGAAGGGATATCCAACTCCTTCCCAATCCAATCCTGAGACCCTTCCGATAGCAGAGACGTGATATCTCAATGCTTCTACCAAACCTGAGACCCTTCCTTTAGCATGAGATGTGATATCCAAATCCTTCACATTCCAATCCTGAGACCCTTCCTATAGCATGAGAAGGGATATCTCAATGCTTCTAATACCAAACCTGAGATCCTTCCTATAACATGAGATGTGATATCCAATTCCTTCCCATTCCAATCCTGAGACCCTTCCGATAGCAGAGATGTGATATCTCAATGCTTATACCAAACCTGAGACCCTTCCTATGGCCTGAGATGTCATATACAACTCCTTCCCATTCCAATCCTGAGACCCTTCCTATAGCATGAGATGTGATATCTCAATGCTTATACCAAATCTGAGACCCTTCCTATAGAATGAGATGTTATATCCAACTCCTTCCCATTCCAATCCTGAGACCCTTCCTATAGCATGAGATGTGATGTCTCAATGCTTCTAATACCAAACCTGAGATCCTTCCTATAACATCAGATGTGATATCCAACTCCTTCCCATTCCAATCCTGAGACCCTTATGAAAGCATGAGATGTGATATCTCAATGCTTCTAATACCAAACCTGAGATCCTTCCTATAACATGAGATGTGATTTCCAAATCCTTCCCCTTCCAAACCTGAGACCCTCCCTTTAGCATGAGATGTGATATCCAACTCCTTCCCATTCCAATCCTGAGACCCTTCTGATAGCATGAGATGTGATATCTCAATGCCTCTAATACCAAACCTGAGATCCTACCTCTAACATGAAATGTGATATCCATCTCATTCCCTTTCCAAACCTGAGACCCTGCCTATAGCATGAGATGTGATATCCAAGTCCTTCCCATTCCAATCCTGAGACCCTTCCTATAGCATGTGATGTGATATCTCAATGCTTATACCAAACCTGAGACCCTTCCTATAGCATGAGATGTCATATACAACTCCTTCCCATTCCAATCCTGAGACCCTTCCTATAGCATGAGATGTAATATCTCAATGCTTATACCAAACCTGAGACCCTTCCTATAGCATGAGATGTGATATCCAACTTCTTCCCATTCCAATCCTGAGAGCCTTCCTATAACATGAGATGTGATGTCTCAATGCCTCTAATACCAAACCTGAGATCTTTCCTATAACATGAGATGTGATATCCAACTCCTTCCCATTCCAATCCTGAGACCCTTCCTATAGCATGAGATGTGATATCACAATGCTTATACCAAACCTGAGACCGTTCCTATAGCTTGAGATGTGATAACCAACTCCTTCCCATTCCAATCCTGAGACCCTTCCTATAGCATGAGATGTGATATCTCAAGGCCTCTAATACCAAACCTGAGATCCTTCCTCTAACATGAAATGTGATATCCAACTCCTTCCCCTTCCAAACCTGAGAGCCTTCCTATAGCATGGGATATGATATCCAAGTCCTTCCCATTCCAATCCTGAGACCCTTCCTATAACATGAAATGTGATATCCAACTCCTTCCCATTCCAAACTGAGACCCTTCCTATATCATGAGATGGGATATCTCAATGCTTCTAATACCAAACCTGAGACTCTTCCTATAACATGAGATGGGATATCCAACTCCTTCCCATTCCAATCCTAAGACCCTTTCGATAGCAGAGATGTGATATCTCAATGCTTATGCCAAACCTGAGACCCTTCCTACGGCATGAGATGTCATATACAACTCCTTCCCATTCCAATCCTGAGACCCTTCCTATAGCACGAGATGTGATATCTCAATGCTTATACCAAACCTGAGACCCTTCCTCTAGCATGAGATGTGATATCCAACTCCTTCCCATTCCAATCCTGAGACCCTTCCTATAGCCTGAGATCTGATATCTCAATGCCTCTAATACCAAACCTGAGATCCTTCCTCTAACATGAAATGTGATATCCAACTCCTTCCCTTTCCAAACCTGAGAGCCTATCTATAGCATGAGATGTGATATCCAAGTCCTTCCCATTCCAATCCTGAGACACTTCCGATAGCAGAGATGTGATATCTCAATGCTTATACCAAACCTGAGACCCTTCCTATAACATGAGATGTGATATCCAACTCCTTCCCGTTCCAAACCTGAGACCCTTCCTTTAGCATGAGATGTGATATCCAGCTCCTTCCCATTCCAATCCTGAGACCCTTCCTATAGCATGAGATGTGATATCTCAATACTTCTAATACCAAACCTGAGATCCTTCTGATAACATGAGATATGATATCGAAATCCTTCCCCTTCCAAACCTGAGACCCTCCCTTTAGCATGAGATGTGATATCCAACTCCTTCCCATTCCAATCCTGAGAACCTTCTGATAGCATGAGAAGTGATATCTCAATGCTTCTATACCAAACCTGAGATCCTTCCGATAGCATGAGATGTGATATCTCAATGCTTCTAATACCAAACCTGAGATCCTTCCTATAACATGAGATGTGATATCCAAATCCTTCCCCTTCCAAACCTGAGAGCCTTCCTATAGCATGAGATGTGATATCCAAGTCCTTCTAATTCCAATCCTGAGACCCTTCCTATAACATGAGATGTGATATTCAACTCCTTCCCATTCCAACCTGAGACCCTCCCTTTAGCATGAGATGTGATATCCAACTCCTTCCCATTCCAATCCTGAGACTCTTCTGATAGCATGAGATGTGATATCTCAATGCCTCTTATACCAAACCTGAGATCCTACCTCTAACATGAAATGTGATATCCAACTCTTTCCCCTTCCAAACCTGAGAGCCTTCCTATAGCATGAGATGTGATATCCAAGTCCTTCTAATTCCAATCCTGAGACCCTTCCTATAACATGAGATGTGATATCCAACTCCTTCCCATTCCAACCTGAGACCCTTCCTATAGCATGAGATGGGATATCCAACTCCTTCCAAATCCAATCCTGATACCCTTCCGATAGCATGAGATGTGATATCCCAATGCTTCTACCAAACCTGAGACCCATACTATGGCATGAGATGTGATATCAAACTCCTTCCCCTTCCAAACCTTAGACACTTCCTTTATCATGAGATGTGATATCCAACTCCTTCCCATTCCATCCTTGAGACCCTTCCGATATCATGAGATGTGATATCTCAATGCTTCTAATATCAAACTTGAGACCCTCCTTATAGCATGAGATGTGATATCCAAGTCCTTCCCATTCCAATCCTGAGACCCTTTCTATAGCATGAGATGTGATATCTCAATGCTTCTAATACCAAACCTGAGACCCTTCCTATAACATGAGATGGGAATATCCAACTCCTTCCCATTCCAATCCTGAGACCCTTCCGATAGTAGAGATGTGATATCTCAATGCTTATACCAAACCTGAGATCCTTCCTATAACATGAGATTTGATATCCAACTCCTTCCCATTCCAATCCTGAGACACTTCCTATAGCATGAGATGTGATATCTCACTGCTTATACCAAAGCTGAGACCCTTCCTATAGCATGAGATGTGATATCCAACTCCTTCCCATTCCAATCCTGAGACCCTTCCTATAGCATGAGAAATGATATCTCAATGCTTCTAATATCAAACTTGAGACCCTCCCTATAGCATGAGATGTGATATCCAAGTCCTTCCCATTCCAATCCTGAGACCCTTCCGATAGCATGAGATGTGATGTCTCAATGCTTCTAATACCAAACCTGAGATCCTTCCTATAACATGAGATGTGATATCCAACTCCTTCCCATTCCAATCCTGAGACCCTTCCTATAGCATGAGATGTGATATCTCAATGCTTATGCCAAACCTGAGACCCTTCCTATAGCATGAGATGTGATATCCAACTCCTTCCCATTCCAATCCTGAGACCCTTCCTATAGCATGAGATGTGATATCTCAATGCCTCTAATACCAAACCTGAGATCCTTCCTCTAACATGAAATGTGATATCCAACTCCTTCCCATTCCAATCCTGAGACACTTCCTATAGCATGAGATGTGATATCTAAATGCTTCTAATACCAAACTTGAGACTCTTCCTATAACATGAGATGGGATATCCAACTCCTTCCCATTCCAATCCTTAGACCCTTCCTACAGCATGCAATATGATATCTCAATGATTCTAATAACAAACCTGAGACCCGTCCTATAACATGAGATGGGATATCCAACACCTTCCCATTCCAATCCTGAGACACTTCCGATAGCAGAGATGTGATATCTCAATGCTTATACCAAACCTGAGACCCTTCCTATAACATGAGATGTGATATCCAACTCCTTCCCGTTCCAAACCTGAGACCCTTCCTATAGCATATGTGATATCCAACACATTCCCATTCCAAACATGAGACCCTTCCTATAGCAGGAATGTAATATCCCACTCCTTCCCATTCCAATCCTGAGACCATTCCTATAGCATGAGATGTGATATCTCAATGCTTCTAATACCAAACCTGAGATCCTTCCTATGACATGAGATGTGATATCCAATTCCTCCCCATTCCAAACCTGAGAACCTTCCTACAGCATGCGATGTGATATCTCAATGCTTCTAATACCAAACCTGAGACCAGTCCTATAACATGAGATTGGATATACAATTCTTTCCCCTTGCAAACCTGAGACCCTTCCAATAGCATGAGATGTGATATCCAACTTCTTCCCATTCCAATCCTGAGACCCTTCCTATAACATGAGATGTGATATCCAAGTCCTTCCCATTCCAATCCTGAGACCCTTCCTATAGCTTGAGATGTGATATCCAACTCCTTCCCATTCCAATTCTGAGACCCTTCCTATACTATGAGACTTGATATCTCAATGCTTCTAATACCAAACCTGAGACCCGTAATATAACATGAGATGTGATATCCAAATCCTTCCCCTTCCAAACCTTAGACCCTTCCTTTATCATGAGATGTGATATCCAACTCCTTCCCATTCCAATCCTGAGACCCTTCCGATAGCATGAGATGTGATATCCAAGTCCTTCCCATTCCAATCCTGAGACCCTTCCTATAGCTTGAGATGTGATATCCAACTCCTTCCCATTCCAATTCTGAGACCCTTCCTATACTATGAGACTTGATATCTCAATGCTTCTAATACCAAACCTGAGACCCGTAATATAACATGAGATGTGATATCCAAATCCTTCCCCTTCCAAACCTTAGACCCTTCCTTTATCATGAGATGTGCTATCCAACTCCTTCCCATTCCAATCCTGAGACCCTTCCGATATCATGAGATGTGATATCTCAAAGCTTCTAATATCAAACTTGAGACCCTCCCTATAGCATGAGATGTTATATCCAAGTCCTTCCCATTCCAATCCTGAGACCCTTCCTATAGCATGAGATGTGATATCTCAATGCTTCTAATACCAAACCTGAGACCCTTCCTATAACATGAGATGGGAATATCCAACTCCTTCCCATTCCAATCCTGAGACCCTTCCGATAGCAGAGATGTGATATCTCAATGCTTATACCAAACCTGAGATCCTTCCTATAACATGAGATGTGATATCCAACTCCTTCCCATTCCAATCCTGAGACACTTCCTATAGCATGAGATGTGATATCTCACTGCTTATACCAAACCTGAGACCCTTCCCATAGCATGAGATGTGATATCCAACTCCTTCCCATTCCAATCCTCAGACCCTTCCTATAGCATGAGATGTGATATCTCAATGCTTCTAATATCAAACTTGAGACCCTACCTATAGCATGAGATGTGATATCCAAGTCCTTCCCATTCCAATCCTGAGACACTTCCTATAGCATGAGATGTGATATCTCAATGCTTCTAATACCAAACCTGAGACTCTTCCTATAACATGAGATGGGATATCCAATTCCTTCCCATTCCAATCCTGAGACCCTTTTGATAGCAGAGATGTGATATCTCAATGTTTATACCAAACCTGAGACCCTTCCTACGGCATGAGATATCATATTCAACTCCTTCCCATTCCAATCCTGAGACCCTTCCTATAGCATGAGATGTGATATCCAACTCCTTCCCATTCCAATCCTGAGACCCTTCCTATAGCATGAGATGTGATGTCTCAATGCTTCTAATACCAAACCTGAGATCCTTCCTATAACATGAGATGTGATATCCAACTCCTTCCATTCCAATCCTGGACCCTTCCTATAGCATGAGATGTGATATCTCAATGCTTATACCAAACCTGAGACCCTTCCTTTAGCATGAGATGTGATATCCAACTCCTTCCCATTCCAATCCTGAGACCCTTCCTATAGCCTGAGATGTGATATCTCAATGCCTCTAATACCAAACCTGAGATCCTTCCTCTAACATGAAATGTGATATCCAACTCCTTCACTTTCCAAACCTGAGAGCCTATCTATAGCATGAGATGTGATATCCAAGTCCTTCCCATTCCAATCCTTAGACCCTTCCTACAGCATGCAATATGATATCTCAATGATTCTAATAAAAAACCTGAGACCCGTCCTATAACATGAGATGGGATATCCAACTCCTTCCCATTCCAATCCTGAGACACTTCCGATAGCAGAGATGTGATATCTCAATGTTTATACCAAACCTGAGACCCTTCCTATAACATGAGATGTGATATCCAACTCCTTCCCGTTCCAAACCTGAGACCCTTCCTTTAGCATGAGATGTGATATCCAGCTCCTTCCCATTCCAATCCTGAGACAATTCCGATAGCATGAGATGTGATATCTCAATGCTTCTAATATCAAAACTGAGACCCTCCCTATAGCATGATATGTGATATCTAAGTCCTTCCCATTCCAATCCTGAGACCCTTCCTATAGCATGAGATGTGATATCTCAATGCTTCTACCAAACCTGAGACCCTTCCTTTAGCATGAGATGTGATATCCAACTCCTTCCCATTCCAATCCTGAGACCCTTCCTATAGCATGAGAGGTGATATCTCAATACTTCTAATACCAAACCTGAGATCCTTCCGATAACATGAGATGTGATATCTCAATACTTCTAATACCAAACCTGAGATCCATCCTATAACATGAGATGTGATATCCAAATCCTTCCCCTTCCAAACCTGAGACCCGCCCTTTAGCATGAGATGTGATATCCAACTCCTTCCCATTCCAATCCTGAGACCCTTCTGATAGCATAAGATATGATATCTCAATGCTTCTATACCAAACCTGAGATCCTTCCGATAGCATGAGATGTGATATCTCAATACTTCTAATACCAAACCTGAGATCCTTCCTATAACATGAGATGTGATATCCAAATCCTTATCTTCCAAACCTGAGACCCTCCCTTTAGCATGAGATGTGATATCCAACTCCTTCCCATTCCAATCCTGAGACCCTTCCTATAGCATGAGAAGGGATATCCAACTCCTTCCCAATCCAATCCTGAGACCCTTCCGATAGCAGAGACGTGATATCTCATTGCTTCTACCAAACCTGAGACCCTTCCTTTAGCATGAGATGTGATATCCAAATCCTTCACATTCCAATCCTGAGACCCTTCCTATAGCATGTGATGTGATATCTCAATGCTTCTAATACCAAACCTGAGATCCTTCCTATAACATGAGATGTGATATCCAATTCCTTCCCATTCCAAACCTGAGACCCTTCCTATTGGATGAGATGTGATATCCAACTCCTTCCCATTCCAACCCTGAGACCCTTCCTATAGCATGAGATGTGATGTCTCAATGCTTCTAATACCAAACCTGAGATCCTTCCTATAACATGAGATGTGATATCCAACTCCTTCCCTTTCCAAACCTAAGAGCCTATCTATAGCATGAGATGTGATATCCAAGTCCTTCCCATTCCAATCCTTAGACCCTTCCTACAGCATGCAATATGATATCTCAATGATTCTAATAAAAAACCTGAGACCCGTCCTATAGCATGAGATATGATATCCAAGTCCTTCCCATTCCAATCCTGAGACCCTTCCTATAACATGAAATGTGATATCCAACTCCTTCCCATTCCAGCCTGAGACCCTTCCTATAGCATGAGATGGGATATCCAACTTCTTCCAAATCCAATACTGATACCCTTCCGATACCATGAGATGTGATATCCCAATGCTTCTACCAAACCTGAGACCCATACTATGGCATGAGATGTGATATCAAACTCCTTCCCATTCCAATCCTGAGACCCTTCCTATAGCTTGAGGTGTGATATCCAACTCCTTCCCATTCCAATTCTGAGACCCTTCTTATACCATGAGACTTGATATCTCAATGCTTCTAATACCAAACCTGAGACCCGTCCTATAACATGAGATGTGATATCCAAATCCTTCCCCTTCCAAACCTTAGACCCTTCCTTTATCATGAGATGTGATATCCAACTCCTTCCCATTCCAATCCTGAGACCCTTCCGATATCATGAGATTTGTTATCTCAATGCTTCTAATACCAAACCTGAGACCCTTCCTATAACATGAGATGGGATATCCAACTCCTTCCCATTCCAATCCTGAGACCCTTCCGATAGCAGAGATGTGATATCTCAATGCTTATACCAAACCTGAGAACCTTCCTATGGCCTGAGATGTCATATACAACTCCTTCTCATTCCAATCCTGAGACCCTTCCTTTAGCATGAGCTGTGATATCTCAATGCTTATACCAAATCTGAGACCCTTCCTATAGCATGAGATGTGATATCCAATTCCTTCCCATTCCAATCCTGAGACCCTTCCTATAGCATGATATGTGATATCTCAATGCTTATACCAAACCTGAGAGCCTACCTATAGCATGAGATGTGATATCCAAGTCCATCCCATTCCAATCCTTAGACCCTTCCTACAGCATGCGATGTGATATCTCAATGATTCTAATACCAAACCAGAGACTCTTCCTATAACATGAGATGGGATATCCAACTCCTTCCCATTCCAATCCTGAGCCGCTTCCGATAGCAGAGATGTGATATCTCAATGCTTATACCAAACCTGAGACCCTTCCTATAACATGAGATGTGATATCCAACTCCTTCCCGTTCCAAACCTGAGACACTAACTATAGCATATGTGATATCCAACTCCTTCCCATTCCAAACATGAGACCCTTCCTATAGCAAGAAAGTAATATCCAACTCCTACCCATTCCAATCCTGAGACCCTTCCTATAGCAAGAGATGTGATATCCAAATCCTTCATATTCCAATCCTGAGACCCTTCCTATAACATGAGATGTGATATCCAACTCCTTCCCATTCCAACCTGGGACACTTCCTAAAGCATGAGAAGGGATATCCAACTCCTTCCCAATCCAATCCTGAGACCCTTCCGATAGCAGAGATGTGATATCTCAATGCTTATACCAAACCTGAGACCCTTCCTATGGCATGAGATGTGATATCCAACTCCTTGCCATTCAAATCCTAAAACCCTTCCTATAGCATGAGATGTGACATCTCTACGCTTATACCAAATCTGAGACCCTTCCTATAGCATGAGATGTGATATCCAATTCCTTCCCATTCCAATCCTGAGACCCTTCCTATAGCATGAGAAGGGATATCCAACTCCTTCCCAATCCAATCCTGAGACCCTTCCGATAGCAAAGATGTGATATCTCAATGCTTATACCAAACCTGAGAACCTTCCTATGGCCTGAGATGTCATATACAACTCCTTCCCATTCCAATCCTGAGACCCTTCCTTTAGCATGAGATGTGATATCTCAATGCTTATACCAAATCTGAGACCCTTCCTATAGCATGAGATGTGATATCCAATTCCTTCCCATTCCAATCCTGAGACCCTTCCTATAGCATGAGATGTGATATCTCAATGCTTATACCAAACCTGAGAGCCTACCTATAGCATGAGATGTGATATCCAAGTCCATCCCATTCCAATCCTTAGACCCTTCCTACAGCATGCGATGTGATATCTCAATGATTCTAATACCAAACCAGAGACTCTTCCTATAACATGAGATGGGATATCCAACTCCTTCCCATTCCAATCCTGAGCCGCTTCCGATAGCAGAGATGTGATATCTCAATGCTTATACCAAACCTGAGACCCTTCCTATAACATGAGATGTGATATCCAACTACTTCCCGTTCCAAACCTGAGACACTAACTATAGCATATGTGATATCCAACTCCTTCCCATTCCAAACATGAGACCCTTCCTATAGCAAGAAAGTAATATCCAACTCCTACCCATTCCAATCCTGAGACCCTTCCTATAGCAAGAGATGTGATATCCAAATCCTTCCCATTCCAATCCTGAGACCCTTCCTATAACATGAGATGTGATATCCAACTCCTTCCCATTCCAACCTGAGACACTTCCTATAGCATGAGAAGGGATATCCAACTCCTTCCCAATCCAATCCTGAGACCCTTCCGATAGCAGAGATGTGATATCTCAATGCTTATACCAAACCTGAGACCTTTCCTATGGCATGAGATGTGATATCCAACTCCTTCCCAATCCAATCCTGAGACCCTTCCGATAGCAGAGACGTGATATCTCAATGCTTCTACCAAACCTGAGACCCTTCCTTTAGCATGAGATGTGATATCCAAATCCTTCACATTCCAATCCTGAGACCCTTCCTATAGCATGAGATGTGATATCTCAATGCTTCTAATACCAATCCTGAGATCCTTCCTATAACATGAGATGTGATATCCAATTCCTTCCCATTCCAAACCTGAGACCCTTCCTATTGGATGAGATGTGATATCCAACTCCTTCCCATTCCAACCCTGAGACCCTTCCTATAGCATGAGATGTGATGTCTCAATGCTTCTAATACCAAAACTGAGATCCTTCCTATAACATGAGATGTGATATCCAACTCCTTCCATTCCAATCCTGAGACCCGTCCTATAGCATGAGATGTGATATCTCAATGCTTATACCAAACCTGAGACCCTTCCTATAGCATGAGATGTTATATCCAACTGCTTCCCATTCCAATCCTGAGACCCTTCCTATAGCATGAGATGTGATATCTCAATGCTTCTAATACCAAACCTGAGATCCTTCCTCTAACATGAAATGTGATATCCAACTCCTTCCCTTTCCAAACCTAAGAGCCTATCTATAGCATGAGATGTGATATCCAAGTCCTTCCCATTCCAACCCTTCGACCCTTCCTACAGCATGCAATATGATATCTCAATGATTCTAATAACAAACCTGAGACCCGTCCTATAACATGAGATGGGATATCCAACTCCTTCCCATTCCAATCCTGAGACACTTCCGAGAGCAGAGATGTGATATCTCAATGCTTATACCAAACCTGAGACCCTTCCTATAACATGAGATGTGATATCCAACTCCTTCCCGTTCCAAACCTGAGACACTAACTATAGCATATGTGATATCCAACTCCTTCCCATTCCAAACATGAGACCCTTCCTATAGCAAGAAAGTAATATCCAACTCCTACCCATTCCAATCCTGAGACCCTTCCTATAGCAAGAGATGTGATATCCAAATCCTTCCCATTCCAATCCTGAGACCCTTCCTATAACATGAGATGTGATATCCAACTCCTTCCCATTCCAACCTGAGACACTTCCTATAGCATGAGAAGGGATATCCAACTCCTTCCCAATCCAATCCTGAGACCCTTCCGATAGCAGAGATGTGATATCTCAATGCTTATACCAAACCTGAGACCTTTCCTATGGCATGAGATGTGATATCCAACTCCTTCCCAATCCAATCCTGAGACCCTTCCGATAGCAGAGACGTGATATCTCAATGCTTCTACCAAACCTGAGACCCTTCCTTTAGCATGAGATGTGATATCCAAATCCTTCACATTCCAATCCTGAGACCCTTCCTATAGCATGAGATGTGATATCTCAATGCTTCTAATACCAATCCTGAGATCCTTCCTATAACATGAGATGTGATATCCAATTCCTTCCCATTCCAAACCTGAGACCCTTCCTATTGGATGAGATGTGATATCCAACTCCTTCCCATTCCAACCCTGAGACCCTTCCTATAGCATGAGATGTGATGTCTCAATGCTTCTAATACCAAAACTGAGATCCTTCCTATAACATGAGATGTGATATCCAACTCCTTCGATTCCAATCCTGAGACCCGTCCTATAGCATGAGATGTGATATCTCAATGCTTATACCAAACCTGAGACCCTTCCTATAGCATGAGATGTTATATCCAACTGCTTCCCATTCCAATCCTGAGACCCTTCCTATAGCATGAGATGTGATATCTCAATGCTTCTAATACCAAACCTGAGATCCTTCCTCTAACATGAAATGTGATATCCAACTCCTTCCCTTTCCAAACCTAAGAGCCTATCTATAGCATGAGATGTGATATCCAAGTCCTTCCCATTCCAACCCTTCGACCCTTCCTACAGCATGCAATATGATATCTCAATGATTCTAATAACAAACCTGAGACCCGTCCTATAACATGAGATGGGATATCCAACTCCTTCCCATTCCAATCCTGAGACACTTCCGAGAGCAGAGATGTGATATCTCAATGCTTATACCAAACCTGAGACCCTTCCTATAACATGAGATGTGATATCCAAATCCTTCCCGTTCCAAACCTGAGACCCTTCCTTTAGCATGAGATGTGATATCCAGCACCTTCCCATTCCAATCCTGAGACACTTCCGATAGCATGAGATGTGATATCTCAATGCTTCTAATATCAAAACTGAGACCCTCCCTATAGCATGATATGTGATATCTAAGTCCTTCCCATTCCAATCCTGAGACCCTCCCTATAGCATGAGATGTGATATCCAACTCCTTCCCATTCCAATCCTGAGACCCTTCCTATAGCATGAGATATGATATCTCAATACTTCTAATACCAAACGTGAGATCCTTCCGATAACATGAGATGTGATATCCAAATCCTTCCCCTTCCAAACCTGAGACCCTCCCTTTAGCATGAGATGTGATATCCAACTCCTTCCTATTCCAATCCTGAGACTCTTCTGATAGCATGAGATGTGATATCTCAATGCTTCTAATACCAAACCTGAGATCCTTCCGATAGCATGAGATGTGATATCTCAATGCTTCTAATACCAAACCTGAGATCCTACCTCTAACATGAAATGTGATATCCAACTCTTTCCCCTTCCAAACCTGAGAGCCTTCCTATAGCATGAGATGTGATATCCAAGTCCTTCCCATTCCAATCCTGAGACCCTTCCTATAGCTTGAGATGTGATATCCAACTCCTTCCCATTCCAATTCTGAGACCCTTCCTATACTATGAGACTTGATATCTCAATGCTTCTAATACTAAACGTGAGACCCGTAATATAACATGAGATGTGATATCCAAATCCTTCCCCTTCCAAACCGTAGACCCTTCCTTTATCATGAGATGTGATATCCAACTCCTTCCCATTCCAATCCTGAGACCCTTCCGATATCCTGAGATGTGATATCTCAAAGCTTCTAATATCAAACTTGAGACCCTCCCTATAGCATGAGATGTGATATCCAAGTCCTTCCCATTCCAATCCTGAGACCCTTCCTATAGCATGAGATGTGATATCTCAATGCTTCTAATACCAAACCTGAGACCCTTCCTATAACATGAGATGGGAATATCCAACTCCTTCCCATTCCAATCCTGAGACCCTTCCGATAGCAGAGATGTGATATCTCAATGCTTCTAATACCAAACCTGAGATCCTTCCTATAACATGAGATGTGATATCCAAATCCTTCCTCTTCCAAACCTGAGACCCTCCCTTTAGCATGAGATGTGATATCCAACTCCTTCCCATTCCATTCCTGAGACCCTTCTGATAGCATGAGATGTGATATCTCAATGCCTCTAATACCAAACCTGAGATCCTACCTCTAACATGAAATGTGATATCCAACTCTTTCCCCTTCCAAACCTGAGAGCCTTCCTATAGCATGAGATGTGATATCCAAGTCCTTCCCATTCCAATCCTGAGACCCTTCCTATAGCTTGAGATGTGATATCCAACTCCTTCCCATTCCAATTCTGAGACCCTTCCTATACTCTGAGACTTGATATCTCAATGCTTCTAATACCAAACATGAGACCCGTAATATAACATGAGATGTGATATCCAAATCCTTCCCCTTCCAAACCTTAGACCCTTCCTTTATCATGAGATGTGATATCCAACTCCTTCCCATTCCAATCCTGAGACCCTTCCGATATCATGAGATGTGATATCTCAAAGCTTCTAATATCAAACTTGAGACCCTCCCTATAGCATGAGATGTGATATCCAAGTCCTTCCCATTCCAATCCTGAGACCCTTCCTATAGCATGAGATGTGATATCTCAATGCTTCTAATACCAAACCTGAGACCCTTCCTATAACATGAGATCGGAATATCCAACTGTTAGGAAAGATTTCGTAATTGTAGGTAATTTTCCTTCCATGTGGCAACCCCTAAACTTTTTGCTGTTGTTTTCACCTTGTTCTTGACTTTGCCAGAGAAGTGCAGCCTTCTGCCGCACTCCTCTGGGCTTTCGCTCCTTTCTTACGGGGAAACTGACATGCCCTTAAGACAGTCAGTACCGGGGAACGCTGTTTCCCGTAGTTTCTTTTATCGTGTTGCGGCTTTAGTGCAACATGACACAAGAGGGCACTGTAAGCTAAGTTACAGCTCTCTTGGGTCTCTAGCCTTCTACAGGCCCTAGATACTCTTTTAGGATGGTATTTGATCGGTGCAAGTCATTCAGGGACTGGAATGGTGGCAGCGATCGTTTTGTTTATTTTGAGCTCCTTTTGGCATTCTGAGCACGTTTTTCGCACTGAACCCAAAATGGTGGCCTGGCTCCCAAAATGGCCAGACCACGAGGCTCCTTTGTCTTGTCCACTGACCGTCTTGCTCCCTTCACCTTCCCCAGGTCGAGCGACCCGGGGCCTTCCTTATTTGGGCATGTACTTTCCCGCGAAACGTGGTTGCTTTCGCGGGCTTCTACATGTCGTTTGTGTGCCTCCAGGGTGTGGGCGCGACAATCCAAGCTCCGTTGGTACCGCTCCCAGTTGTGGGGGTACCATTTTAAAGGGTAGGGATCGACATGGTTGGTCCCCTTGACCCGCAAACATCCTCGGGCAATAGGTTTATCCTGGTGCTGGTCGACCATGCAACCAGGTATCCTGAGGCCATCCCATGGAAAACTGTAACTGCCAAGTCAGTTGCAGAAGCTTTACTCGGCATATTTACTAGGGTTGGCTTCCCTAAAGAAGTTGTGCCGGATGATGGCAGCAACTTTATGTCGAAGTATAGGCAGGCTATGTGGAAAGAATGTGGGGTCACCTACAGGTTCTCTTCTGCATGCCACCCCCAGACCAATGGTCTGGGGGGGCGTTTCAACAGGACGTTAAAGAGCATGATTGGGGCTCTGGAGGAGCCTCAGAGAAGAAAATGGGATCTTCTTGTTTCATGCTTACTGTTTGCCTACCGAGAGGTACCACAGGAGGGTGTTGGCTTCAGCCCCTTCGAACTTCTGTTCGGTCATCCCGTACGGGGACCCTTAGCCATCGTCAAAGAGGGATGGGAGATGCCCACTCCCCCTGTTACTACCAACGTAGTTGATTATGTGCTAGGGCTCAGAAAACGGATGGTACTTCTGATGGGCTTGGCTAGTGATAAACATTCCAATCCTGAGACCCTTCCGATATCATGAGATTTGTTATCTCAATGCTTCTAATATCAAACTTGAGACCCTCCCTATAGCATGAGATGTGACATCCAAGTCCTTCCCATTCCAATCCTGAGACCATTGAGATATCACTTCTCTGCTATCTTTGATCCTCCAGCCCCGCAAAGAAACTGGAGTATTCCGGGGAGAATGTCCACTTTACATATTGAATACAGCTTTGGCTGTCCTTCAAATGGAAAGTCTCCATCATTTGTTCAAACAACTCTAAGTGCTCCCAAACAGAATACTTAGCGTTCTTATGGTAAGGCGTGATGACGCTCCTGATCGCCTTAATCTGCTTTAAGGGGTCCTTAAGCAAGGCCCTTTTTGCCTTATTGGCCTTTTTGGTTCGGGTAACCCTTGTCCATTCATCCTCGGACTCAGAGGCACTGCTCCCAGAGGTTCCCGTCTGATCTTCCAGGTTTTCCCGGATTCTGCGAGCCTGGGAATGGCTGGCAGAATGTGGGGACCTGGTCTCCTGTGTCCTGCGCAGTTCAGAGGAGTCTTCAGATTCCTCCTTGCTGCCAGGATTTGATGGGTACCCCCTCCACTGACCTAACTGGGCAGAGGTTTTCAGGATGCCCTTAATGGGCCTACTCTCCTGGGGTTCCCCACTGAACTGTACTGTACTTGGGTGCCCATACCCGGATGCCCACCCCTCCATTCCTGAGTGGTACTGGCCTATGAGCCCCATACTCTTAGCTGGATAGTAATCTGCCATCCCTGTGGCCCTGTGCTCATGTGCGCCAGGGGACATGGGGGTGGTAGAGTCCAGGGACTGGGGGAGATGAAGGCCCCTGATGTTAGGGCTCCTGCGGTTATGGTCAGGAGTCTCTCTTTCCCAGCGGACCTCATCTCTATCCGCCCCTGCTCCCTGTTGCAATGCAAGAGCCTGCATTTGTGCTTTCAGTTCCTCAGTCAAGGCCTTACTCGACTCTATCAGTTTCTCCTGCATCGCTAACTGTTGCTGGAGCCTCTCATTGTGCTGGCAGAGAGCCTAATTTTCCCTCTGTGCTTCCTGATTGGTCCTGGAGCACTGGGCCAGTCTTTGCTGCAGGAGGGTTACCTCCTGATTCCCATCCCTACTGGCCTGCTCCTTTCTTGCCAGAGCATCTTCCACCCTTCTGGTGTGCTCTACCAAGTTCTGGTTTTCTTTTTGGAGGTCACCCAGCCCCTGGTGGGCCAGGTGATTTTCTTCCATTTTTCTTTTTAAATGGCAGACTTCCTGGCCTAAGGTATCCCTTTCCTGACTAAGAGCCTGCATCTGTGCCGCCAGGTCGTCCCTTTGCCTTTGGAAGGCACCAGCATTCTGGCGCTCCTGATCAAACTCTGCCTGGGTATCCAGGTCTTTCAGAATTAGTTTGTTGCTCTCTGCCTTCACTCTATCTAGGTGGCCTTGCAGGGTGACTACCTGCTCAGCACATACCCTGTTGAAGTCCAGTTGTTGCTCCAGCTTTTTCTGGTTTTGCAGTAGGGAGTCCAAACCTTCTTGGTATTCCTTCTGCAAGGCCAGAAATCTGGTATCCTGTTCTACCTTTTCCTGTTGCAGCACATCCATATCCTTCTTTATTTTAATGATGTGCTGCCTACTATCATCTTCTGACTCCTGGCTCCTCTGCAGCCTCTGCTCAGAAGAGACCAGGTCAGATTGGACCTTCTCTAACGCCATCTGTTGCCTATTTGCCAGATTTTGGCTTTCAGCACATCTATCCTGCATGTCTCCCATATATAGGTACAGGTATGCCGCTATCCTAAGAATCTTGTCGTGTTCATCTTTGGCCTTAGGAGCCATATATAGTTCACTCAGGGCCACATGTAATGGACCCTGATCTCTCCATAAGTCTGACCCTGTTTCAGTGACCTGTCGCGTGATGGCCTGCAACCAGGCATCCTGGCCCTGCTCAGCCCATTCACCTCTCACAAATAGTTTATGTAAGAAGTGCTCTCTGGCTATTTTCATATCTACCAAGGTCGTCATTCTAGAGATTGGTCTCTGTCCTGACTTACAGAAGTTTGTATTTTATTTTTGCAGAACAGAACTTTTCTTGGAGTGTCCCTTTTGAGGAATGCTTCACAGCGTAATGCAGCGTGGTGATCCGACCGGATGTATGTATCCCGTCAGTTAGCACACTGTATTAAGCTGCACAAGTGGTATTCTAACCCAAACGTCCGGCCGAGCCCCCAATTTGTAAGAGGATTCAATTCAGCACTACAGCTAAGTTAACGCCTAGTCTAGAATACTGAATGAAAACCCTTATTGATATATCTTTATGTCCAGTTCATGCGTTCTGGATGACTACCCCTATATAACACCCCTCTCTTGGAATCCCCCTGACCCCACTGAGCCAAGAAGTAGTTCTGTTTTGCAAGTTTAAAAGGTTTATTTGATAATTTAAAATATATATATATCACACTTTATAATAAATTAATAATTGAATAGCACACTTAATCTGATATGATAAAGATCAACAACGGAGAATCTGGCACTAGCACACTTCTTATAATCACTAATGAGTTGACATGAAATGGATAAGGTAGCACACTGGTAAATAGGAACAAAAGTATAATGTGGTAGAGGATGCTTTATGTAAGCTCAGGTGGATGCAATATTCAATGAATGCAGTACAGAAAATACTCAATATGATTTCAACCAAACAATGTAATCACTTTTCTCTGGCAATCCCCTCCCCCCCTTGATGCAAGGCAAGGAAATGGATGGAAAACACACAGTTCTCAGAAATTCAATCAATGTAAATCAGTTCACCCCAGCAAGCTTAGACTACAGAAGTTTGAAAACACAGGCCCAATGCTTTGATATGTGCTAGCAATGGATGAGAAATATGCTGGAATGCTTTTAATTCCCTTTCAGAGGTTCAGGGTGAGTGGTATCTAGTTAATATTAGTCCAGGCTCACACTAGCAATGATGCAGGGATAGTTAGCAGGTTAAACGAATTTCTGGCAAATGGAAGGCAAGCAGCAGCAGTTTTTAAACATGAAGAAATTTGCAAATCGCGGCAAAATTCGCGGATGCGCCGAGCGCTATTACAGAGGAACCACAAGGACTATCTCTATCGTTTTGGGGTCCTAGGAAAGCCTAGGATCTCATCTTCCAAATGAAAGTTACTGCAAGTCTCTAGCACAAACGGTTGCGGAGATATGAGCGATTAAATAAAGGTCGTTTTTCAGATTTGAAATTTTAAAGTTCAAAAAGACACGTGCAGCTTGCAACTAGGAAATGACAAGTGACAGCTTTGCAAATGACAGGTGACAGTTAGGAGACAGTTCTACTTAGATTAAAATAGGATTGAATTATATTATTTTAACTAGGAGATTGGTTCTGCACAGTTTTCTAGGTACTCACACTATATTCTTGAGTGAAATGGGCCTCGCCATGGATCTGGTCAGGGTTTTAAACTGGACTCTGGTCTGGTCTGGCCTCTGCACTTCACAGTGATCTGGGTCAGCTCTCTCTGCTGGTCTGGGTCTCTCTGGGTACAGCACTGCTTTCTCTCTGGTCTGGTCTCTTAGTTCTGGATAGATTGAAGTCTCTGGTTTGGTCTGGTCTGGCCTCTGCACTTCACAGTGATCTGGGTCAGCTCTCTCTGCTGGTCTGGGTCTCTCTGGGTACAGCACTGCTTTCTCTCTGGACTGGTCTCTTAGTTCTGGATAGATTGAAGTCTCTAGTTTGGCTTTCTGGAGGTTTGATGAATTTGAAGTCTGGATCTCTGGATGTTGTATGGTCCGGCAGAGTGCGTTGCAGCAAATGGAATTGAAGGTCCCTATCTGTCCTGTCTGTCTGCTTTTATGTGTTTAGAATGTGGGCGTGTTCTAGCATCACTGACCCTACCTCTCTCTCAGCTTCTAATTGGTCAAACTTCCATTTATCATTTGATTGGGGAATGAACTGTGAGTCAGAGGGATGTAATTTTATGGCTTGCAGATAGGACACTCCTCTGTCAGATTGCACACATTCTATATTTGATAATAAAAGACATATTTCACAGTTACACAGTTGCTTGAAATTACATATACATGGTGTGGCTGAATTTAGCCATGTCTCTGTCCAAATCTGCTGTTTCTAAGAGCTTGCATTCAGAAATGGCACATAATTGACTTTTTAACTGATTTTTCACTTTCTGACATTGACCCAACTTTACATACATGTGCGCAGGGAGTATGGACATTAACTGATGAAGTTTCAGATTTTTAACATGCACACATTTTGAGTAATATCCTCTTTTCCGCTAAAACCCCCCTGAACATGCCACCGGGTCGAAAAACCTCTTAAAATGTGGGCAGAAAAATCACAAGAATTATGGTGTCATTTATAAAATTTTCACATGTCCGCTCTATGAATGATCCATCTTTTTAAAGTTATGTTCTGGCTCCAAAGGGGTGTGGTTTCCTCCCAGCACAAGGTAGAAATACTGGTTTATCCAGTTCTGCCAAGCCAGCTTGCTCTCACAGGCAGTGCTCCTCCCAGCTTCTGCCAAGAGGAAGCTACATTTTACGACTGCTGTAATAAAACCTTTGCCTGAGTCAGGACAGGGCTTTGTTCACTTTCCTGCAGAGCACAGGTAATTCAATTATCAGATAGATGGCATATCCTTAGTGTGAGCAGCAAAAGGGCAGCTAGGCCTGGGAACACAGCTGTGACTCAAGTTTCACTCCTGATGGGGGTAGTTGCCAGGCAGAATTGGAATCTCTTTAAGCCAGTTTCAGATAAAATGTCACTTTTTGTTCCCCAGTTCCTGCATTCAAATAAAACTAAACATTTTTACATATGCAGCTAGAATGCTGATTCTAAGTGCAAAACTATGGCATTTCAACAGTTACAAAGGCATGTGACACCAAACATAGGTCACTCATTTAATCTAAACATTTTCGATTTTAGTGTCTTTAACCCAGTGCAACTTAAACTGCTGCAATCCACAGCTCAGCCAGTCTTGTTATAAACCTTCAAGTCACTTCAGAATATCACTTTACATTGTATCCACCTCTCAGTAAGTCTTTCTTTGGCATGTTTTGGGTTCATTTATTCAGTTTTCTACAAAAAAGTAAAATCTGGTGTTGTTTTAAATTGCCGGCTTTTGGATAGTGGTGAGTACTGGTACTGCACCCATTTTTGGGATTTAAGAATGAATTCCCCACAATTCTAGGTTGCATTTGGCAATCAGCATTGCCATTCCCAATGGTTTCAGACTACTGTGCGGGTAGTCCAATGGTGGTTTTAGGCAGTGTCCTTCTGTGCCCATAACATCGGCAAAAATGGGTGGCAGCCTATTCTTCCTGCATTTCCCTGTGCATTTTCTGGGAAGCTCTGGCCATCATGATGTTTTCATGTCAGTACTGCACAGTTTTGAGGTAGGGCTCGGATGCATGGGTAAATACATCCCACAACCCTACCTATAGCATGAGATGTGATATCCAAGTCCTTCCCATTCCAATCCTGAGACACTTCCTATAGCATGAGATGTGATATCCAACTCCTTCCCATTCCAATCCTGAGACCCTTCCTATAACATGAAATGTGATATCCAACTCCTTCCCATTCCAACCTGAGACCCTTCCTATAGCATGAGATGTGATATCTCAATGCTTATACCAAACCTGAGATCCTTCCTATAACATGAGATGTGATATCCAACTCCTTCCCATTCCAATCCTGAGACACTTCCTATAGCATGAGATGTGATATCTCACTGCTTATACCAAACCTGAGACCCTTCCCATAGCATGAGATGTGATATCCAACTCCTTCCCATTCCAATCCTCAGACCCTTCCTATAGCATGAGATGTGATATCTCAATGCTTCTAATATCAAACTTGAGACCCTACCTATAGCATGAGATGTGATATCCAAGTCCTTCCCATTCCAATCCTGAGACGCTTCCTATAGCATGAGATGTGATATCCAACTCCTTCCCATTCCAATCCTGAGACCCTTCCTATAGCATGAGATATGATATCTCAATACTTCTAATACCAAATGTGAGATCCTTCCGATAACATGAGACCCTTCCTATGGCATGAGATGTGATATCCAACTCCTTGCCATTCAAATCCTGAGACCCTTCCTATAGCATGAGAAGGGATATCCAACTCCTTCCCAATCCAATCCTGAGACACTTCCTATAGCATGAGATGTGATATCTCACTGCTTATACCAAACCTGAGACCCTTCCCATAGCATGAGATGTGATATCCAAATCCTTCCCATTCCAATCCTGAGACCCTTCTGATAGCATGAGATGTGATATCTCAATGCTTCTAATACCAAACCTGAGATCCTTCCGATAGCATGAGATGTGATATCTCAATGCTTCTAATACCAAACCTGAGATCCTTCCTATAACATGAGATGTGATATCCAAATCCTTCCCCTTCCAAACCTGAGACCCTCTCTTTAGCATGAGATGTGATATCCAACTCCTTCCCATTCCATTCCTGAGACCCTTCTGATAGCATGAGATGTGATATCTCAATGCCTCTAATACCAAACCTGAGATCCTACCTCTAACATGAAATGTGATATCCAACTCTTTCCCCTTCCAAACCTGAGAGCCTTCCTATAGCATGAGATGTGATATCCAAGTCCTTCCCATTCCAATCCTGAGACCCTTCCTATAGCTTGAGATGTGATATCCAACTCCTTCCCATTCCAATTCTGAGACCCTTCCTATACTCTGAGACTTGATATCTCAATGCTTCTAATACCAAACCTGAGACCCGTAATATAACATGAGATGTGATATCCAAATCCTTCCCCTTCCAAAACTTAGACCCTTCCTTTATCATGAGATGTGATATCCAACTCCTTCCCATTCCAATCCTGAGACCCTTCCGATATCATGAGATTTGATATCTCAAAGCTTCTAATATCAAACTTGAGACCCTCCCTATAGCATGAGATGTGATATCCAAGTCCTTCCCATTCCAATCCTGAGACCCTTCCTATAGCATGAGATGTGATATCTCAATGCTTCTAATACCAAACCTGAGACCCTTCCTATAACATGAGATGGGAATATCCAACTCCTTCCCATTCCAATCCTGAGACCCTTCCGATAGCAGAGATGTGATATCTCAATGCTTATACCAAACCTGAGACCCTTCCTATGGCATGAGATGTGATATCCAACTCCTTGCCATTCAAATCCTGAGACCCTTCCTATAGCATGAGAAGGGATATCCAACTCCTTCCCAATCCAATCCTGAGACCCTTCCGATAGCAGAGACGTGATATCTCAATGCTTCTACCAAACCTGAGACCCTTCCTTTAGCATGAGATGTGATATCCAAATCCTTCACATTCCAATCCTGAGACCCTTCCTATAGCATGAGATGTGATATCTCAATGCTTCTAATACCAAACCTGAGATCCTTCCTATAACATGAGATGTGATATCCAATTCCTTCCCATTCCAAACCTGAGACCCTTCCTATTGGATGAGTTGTGATATCCAACTCCTTCCCATTCCAACCCTGAGACCCTTCCTATAGCATGAGATGTGATGTCTCAATGCTTCTAATACCAAACCTGAGATCCTTCCTATAACATGAGATGTGATATCCAACTCCTTCCATTCCAATCCTGAGACCCGTCCTATAGCATGAGATGTGATATCTCAATGCTTATACCAAACCTGAGACCCTTCCTATAGCATGAGATGTGATATCTCAATGCTTCTAATACCAAACCTGAGATCCTTCCTCTAACATGAAATGTGATATCCAACTCCTTCCCTTTCCAAACCTAAGAGCCTATCTATAGCATGAGATGTGATATCCAGGTCCTTCCCATTCCAATCCTTAGACCCTTCCTACAGCATGCAATATGATATCTCAATGATTCTAATAACAAACCTGAGACCCGTCCTATAGCATGAGATATGATATCCAAGTCCTTCCCATTCCAATCCTGAGACCCTTCTTATAACATGAAATGTGATATCCAACTCCTTCCCATTCCAACCTGAGACCCTTCCTATAGCATGAGATGGGATATCCAACTTCTTCCAAATCCAATACTGATACCCTTTCTGATAGCATGAGATGTGATATCCCAATGCTTCTACCAAACCTGAGACCCATACTATGGCATGAGATGTGATATCAAACTCCTTCCCATTCCAATCCTGAGACCCTTCCTATAGCTTGAGGTGTGATATCCAACTCCTTCCCATTCCAATTCTGAGACCCTTCTTATACCATGAGACTTGATATCTCAATGCTTCTAATACCAAACCTGAGACCCGTCCTATAACATGAGATGTGATATCCAAATCCTTCCCCTTCCAAACCTTAGACCCTTCCTTTATCATGAGATGTGATATCCAACTCCTTCCCATTCCAATCCTGAGACCCTTCCGATATCATGAGATTTGTTATCTCAATGCTTCTAATATCAAACTTGAGACCCTCCCTATAGCATGAGATGTGACATCCAAGTCCTTCCCATTCCAATCCTGAGACCCTTCCTATAGCATGAGATGTGATATCTCTATGCTTCTAATACCAAACCTGAGACCCTTCCTATAACATGAGATGGGATATCCAACTCCTTCCCATTCAAATCCTGAGACCTTTCCGATAGCAGAGATGTGATATCTCAATGCTTATACCAAACCTGAGAACCTTCCTATGGCCTGAGATGTGATATACAACTCCTTCCCATTCCAATCCTGAGACCCTTCCTTTAGCATGAGATGTGATATCTCAATGCTTATACCAAATCTGAGACCCTTCCTATAGCATGAGATGTGATATCCAATTCCTTCCCATTCCAATCCTGAGACCCTTCCTATAGCATGAGATGTGATATCTCAATGCTTATACCAAACCTGAGAGCCTACCTATAGCATGAGATGTGATATCCAAGTGCATCCCATTCCAATCCTTAGACCCTTCCTACAGCATGCGATGTGATATCTCAATGATTCTAATACCAAACCAGAGACTCTTCCTATAACATGAGATGGGATATCCAGCTCCTTCCCATTCCAATCCTGAGCCGCTTCCGATAGCAGAGATGTGATATCTCAATGCTTATACCAAACCTGAGACCCTTCCTATAACATGAGATGTGATATCCAACTCCTTCCCGTTCCAAACCTGAGACACTAACTATAGCATATGTGATATCCAACTCCTTCCCATTCCAAACATGAGACCCTTCCTATAGCAAGAAAGTAATATCCAACTCCTACCCATTCCAATCCTGAGACCCTTCCTATAGCAAGAGATGTGATATCCAAATCCTTCCCATTCCAATCCTGAGACCCTTCCTATAACATGAGATGTGATATCCAACTCCTTCCCATTCCAACCTGAGACATTTCCTATAGCATGAGAAGGGATATCCAACTCCTTCCCAATCCAATCCTGAGACCCTTCCGATAGCAGAGATGTGATATCTCAATGCTTATACCAAACCTGAGACCCTTCCTATGGCATGAGATGTGATATCCAACTCCTTGCCATTCAAATCCTGAGACCCTTCCTATAGCATGAGAAGGGATATCCAACTCCTTCCCAATCCAATCCTGAGACCCTTCCGATAGCAGAGACGTGATATCTCAATGCTTCTACCAAACCTGAGACCCTTCCTTTAGCATGAGATGTGATATCCAAATCCTTCACATTCCAATCCTGAGACCCTTCCTATAGCATGAGATGTGATATCTCAATGCTTCTAATACCAAACCTGAGATCCTTCCTATAACATGAGATGTGATATCCAATTCCTTCCTATTCCAAACCTGAGACCCTTCCTATTGGATGAGATGTGATATCCAACTCCTTCCCATTCCAACCCTGAGACCCTTCCTATAG
This sequence comes from Ambystoma mexicanum, assembly GCF_040938575.1. Classification (NCBI taxonomy): domain Eukaryota; kingdom Metazoa; phylum Chordata; class Amphibia; order Caudata; family Ambystomatidae; genus Ambystoma; species Ambystoma mexicanum. The sequence continues at coordinate 14,201,276 of NW_027182455.1, read as the reverse complement.
CATGAGATTTGATGTCTCAATGCTTCTAATACCAAACCTGAGATCCTTCCTATAACATGAGATGTGATATCCAACTCCTTCCATTCCAATCCTGAGACCCGTCCTATAGCATGAGATGTGATATCTCAATGCTTATACCAAACCTGAGACCCTTCCTATAGCATGAGATGTGATATCCAACTGCTTCCCATTCCAATCCTGAGACCCTTCCTATAGCATGAGATGTGATATCTCAATGCTTCTAATACCAAACCTGAGATCCTTCCTCTAACATGAAATGTGATATCCAACTCCTTCCCTTTCCAAACCTAAGAGCCTATCTATAGCATGAGATGTGATATCCAAGTCCTTCACATTCCAACCCTTAGACCCTTCCTACAGCATGCAATATGATATCTCAATGATTCTAATAACAAACCTGAGACCCGTCCTATAACATGAGATGGGATATCCAACTCCTTCCCATTCCAATCCTGAGACACTTCCGATAGCAGAGATGTGATATCTCAATGCTTATACCAAACCTGAGACCCTTCCTATAACATGAGATGTGATATCCAAATCCTTCCCGTTCCAAACCTGAGACCCTTCCTTTAGCATGAGATGTGATATCCAGCTCCTTCCCATTCCAATCCTGAGACACTTCCGATAGCATGAGATGTGATATCTCAATGCTTCTAATATCAAAACTGAGACCCTCCCTATAGCATGATATGTGATATCTAAGTCCTTCCCATTCCAATCCTGAGACCCTCCCTATAGCATGATATGTGATATCTAAGTCCTTCCCATTCCAATCCTGAGACCCTCCCTATAGCATGAGATGTGATATCCAATTCCTTCCCATTCCAATCCTGAGACCCTTCCTATAGCATGAGAGGTGATATCTCAATGCTTATACCAAACCTGAGAGCCTACCTATAGCATGAGATGTGATATCCAAGTGCATCCCATTCCAATCCTTAGACCCTTCCTACAGCATGCGATGTGATATCTCAATGATTCTAATACCAAACCAGAGACTCTTCCTATAACATGAGATGGGATATCCAACTCCTTCCCATTCCAATCCTGAGCCGCTTCCGATAGCAGAGATGTGATATCTCAATGCTTATACCAAACCTGAGACCCTTCCTATAACATGAGATGTGATATCCAACTCCTTCCCGTTCCAAACCTGAGACACTAACTATAGCATATGTGATATCCAACTCCTTCCCATTCCAAACATGAGACCCTTCCTATAGCAAGAAAGTAATATCCAACTCCTACCCATTCCAATCCTGAGACCCTTCCTATAGCAAGAGATGTGATATCCAAATCCTTCCCATTCCAATCCTGAGACCCTTCCTATAACATGAGATGTGATATCCAACTCCTTCCCATTCCAACCTGAGACACTTCCTATAGCATGAGAAGGGATATCCAACTCCTTCCCAATCCAATCCTGAGACCCTTCCGATAGCAGAGATGTGATATCTCAATGCTTATGCCAAACCTGAGACCCTTCCTATGGCATGAGATGTGATATCCAACTCCTTGCCATTCAAATCCTGAGACCCTTCCTATAGCATGAGAAGGGATGTCCAACTCCTTCCCAATCCAATCCTGAGACCCTTCCGATAGCAGAGACGTGATATCTCAATGCTTCTACCAAACCTGAGACCCTTCCTTTAGCATGAGATGTGATATCCAAATCCTTCACATTCCAATCCTGAGACCCTTCCTATAGCTTGAGATGTGATATCTCAATGCTTCTAATACCAAACCTGAGATCCTTCCTATAACATGAGATGTGATATCCAATTCCTTCCTATTCCAAACCTGAGACCCTTCCTATTGGATGAGATGTGATATCCAACTCCTTCCCATTCCAACCCTGAGACCCTTCCTATAGCATGAGATGTGATGTCTCAATGCTTCTAATACCAAACCTGAGATCCTTCCTATAACATGAGATGTGATATCCAACTCCTTCCATTCCAATCCTGAGACCCGTCCTATAGCATGAGATGTGATATCTCAATGCTTATACCAAACCTGAGACCCTTCATATAGCATGAGATGTGATATCCAACTGCTTCCCATTCCAATCCTGAGACCCTTCCTATAGCATGAGATGTGATATCTCAATGCTTCTAATACCAAACCTGAGATCCTTCCTCTAACATGAAATGTGATATCCAACTCCTTCCCTTTCCAAACCTAAGAGCCTATCTATAGCATGAGATGTGATATCCAAGTCCTTCACATTCCAACCCTTAGACCCTTCCTACAGCATGCAATATGATATCTCAATGATTCTAATAACAAACCTGAGACCCGTCCTATAACATGAGATGGGATATCCAACTCCTTCCCATTCCAATCCTGAGACACTTCCGATAGCAGAGATGTGATATCTCAATGCTTATACCAAACCTGAGACCCTTCCTATAACATGAGATGTGATATCCAAATCCTTCCCGTTCCAAACCTGAGACCCTTCCTTTAGCATGAGATGTGATATCCAGCTCCTTCCCCTTCCAATCCTGAGACACTTCCGATAGCATGAGATGTGATATCTCAATGCTTCTAATATCAAAACTGAGACCCTCCCTATAGCATGATATGTGATATCTAAGTCCTTCCCATTCCAATCCTGAGACCCTCCCTATAGCATGAGATGTGATATCCAACTCCTTCTCATTCCAATCCTGAGACCCTTCCTATAGCATGAGATATGATATCTCAATACTTCTAATACCAAACGTGAGATCCTTCCGATAACATGAGATGTGATATCCAAATCCTTCCCCTTCCAAACCTGAGACCCTCCCTTTAGCATGAGATGTGATATCCAACTCCTTCCTATTCCAATCCTGAGACTCTTCTGATAGCATGAGATGTGATATCTCAATGCTTCTAATACCAAACCTGAGATCCTTCCGATAGCATGAGATGTGATATCTCAATGCTTCTAATACCAAACCTGAGATCCTTCCTATAACATGAGATGTGATATCCAAATCCTTCCCCTTCCAAACCTGAGACCCTCCCTTTAGCATGAGATGTGATATCCAACTCCTTCCCATTCCATTCCTGAGACCCTTCTGATAGCATGAGATGTGATATCTCAATGCCTCTAATACCAAACCTGAGATCCTACCTCTAACATGAAATGTGATATCCAACTCTTTCCCCTTCCAAACCTGAGAGCCTTCCTATAGCATGAGATGTGATATCCAAGTCCTTCCCATTCCAATCCTGAGACCCTTCCTATAGCTTGAGATGTGATATCCAACTCCTTCCCATTCCAATTCTGAGACCCTTCCTATACTATGAGACTTGATATCTCAATGCTTCTAATACCAAACCTGAGACCCGTAATATAACATGAGATGTGATATCCAAATCCTTCCCCTTCCAAACCTTAGACCCTTCCTTTATCTTGAGATGTGATATCCAACTCCTTCCCATTCCAATCCTGAGACCCTTCCGATATCATGAGATGTGATATCTCAAAGCTTCTAATATCAAACTTGAGACACTCCCTATAGCATGAGATGTGATATCCAAGTCCTTCCCATTCCAATCCTGAGACCCTTCCTATAGCATGAGATGTGATATCCAACTGCTTCCCATTCCAATCCTGAGACCCTTCCTATAGCATGAGATGTGATATCTCTATGCTTCTAATACCAAACCTGAGATCCTTCCTCTAACATGAAATGTGATATCCAACTCCTTCCCTTTCCAAACCTAAGAGCCTATCTATAGCATGAGATGTGATATCCAGGTCCTTCACATTCCAACCCTTAGACCCTTCCTACAGCATGCAATATGATATCTCAATGATTCTAATAACAAACCTGAGACCCGTCCTATAACATGAGATGGGATATCCAACTCCTTCCCATTCCAATCCTGAGACTCTTCCGATAGCAGAGATGTGATATCTCAATGCTTATACCAAACCTGAGACCCTTCCTATAACATGAGATGTGATATCCAAATCCTTCCCGTTCCAAACCTGAGACCCTTCCTTTAGCATGAGATGTGATATCCAGCTCCTTCCCATTCCAATCCTGAGACACTTCCGATAGCATGAGATGTGATATCTCAATGCTTCTAATATCAAAACTGAGACCCTCCCTATAGCATGATATGTGATATCTAAGTCCTTCCCATTCCAATCCTGAGACCCTCCCTATAGCATGAGATGTGATATCCAACTCCTTCCCATTCCAATCCTGAGACCCTTCCTATAGCATGAGATATGATATCTCAATACTTCTAATACCAAACGTGAGATCCTTCCGATAACATGAGATGTGATATCCAAATCCTTCCCCTTCCAAACCTGAGACCCTCCCTTTAGCATGAGATGTGATATCCAACTCCTTCCTATTCCAATCCTGAGACTCTTCTGATAGCATGAGATGTGATATCTCAATGCTTCTAATACCAAACCTGAGATCCTTCCGATAGCATGAGATGTGATATCTCAATGCTTCTAATACCAAACCTGAGATCCTTCCTATAACATGAGATGTGATATCCAAATCCTTCCCCTTCCAAACCTGAGACCCTCCCTTTAGCATGAGATGTGATATCCAACTCCTTCCCATTCCATTCCTGAGACCCTTCTGATAGCATGAGATGTGATATCTCAATGCCTCTAATACCAAACCTGAGATCCTACCTCTAACATGAAATGTGATATCCAACTCTTTCCCCTTCCAAACCTGAGAGCCTTCCTATAGCATGAGATGTGATATCCAAGTCCTTCCCATTCCAATTCTGAGACCCTTCCTATAGCTTGAGATGTGATATCCAACTCCTTCCCATTCCAATTCTGAGACCCTTCCTATACTATGAGACTTGATATCTCAATGCTTCTAATACCAAACCTGAGACCCGTAATATAACATGAGATGTGATATCCAAATCCTTCCCCTTCCAAACCTTAGACCCTTCCTTTATCATGAGATGTGATATCCAACTCCTTCCCATTCCAATCCTGAGACCCTTCCGATATCATGAGATGTGATATCTCAAAGCTTCTAATATCAAACTTGAGACCCTCCCTATAGCATGAGATGTGATATCCAAGTCCTTCCCATTCCAATCCTGAGACCCTTCCTATAGCATGAGATGTGATATCTCAATGCTTCTAATACCAAACCTGAGACCCTTCCTATAACATGAGATGGGAATATCCAACTCCTTCCCATTCCAATCCTTAGACCCTTCCGATAGCAGAGATGTGATATCTCAATGCTTATACCAAACCTGAGATCCTTCCTATAACATGAGATGTGATATCCAACTCCTTCCCATTCCAATCCTGAGACACTTCCTATAGCATGAGATGTGATATCTCACTGCTTATACCAAACCTGAGACCCTTCCCATAGCATGAGATGTGATATCCAACTCCTTCCCATTCCAATCCTCAGACCCTTCCTATAGCATGAGATGTGATATCTCAATGCTTCTAATATCAAACTTGAGACCCTACCTATAGCATGAGATGTGATATCCAAGTCCTTCCCATTCCAATCCTGAGACACTTCCTATAGCATGAGATGTGATATCTCAATGCTTCTAATACCAAACCTGAGACTCTTCCTATAACATGAGATGGGATATCCAACTCCTTCCCATTCCAATCCTGAGACCCTTTTGATAGCAGAGATGTGATATCTCAATGTTTATACCAAACCTGAGACCCTTCCTACGGCATGAGATGTCATATTCAACTCCTTCCCATTCCAATCCTGAGACCCTTCCTATAGCATGAGATGTGATATCCAACTCCTTCCCATTCCAATCCTGAGACCCTTCCTATAGCATGAGATGTGATGTCTCAATGCTTCTAATACAAAACCTGAGATCCTTCCTATAACATGAGATGTGATATCCAACTCCTTCCATTCCAATCCTGGACCCTTCCTATAGCATGAGATGTGATATCTCAATGCTTATACCAAACCTGAGACCCTTCCTTTAGCATGAGATGTGATATCCAACTCCTTCCCATTCCAATCCTGAGACCCTTCCTATAGCCTGAGATGTGATATCTCAATGCCTCTAATACCAAACCTGAGATCCTTCCTCTAACATGAAATGTGATATCCAACTCCTTCACTTTCCAAACCTGAGAGCCTATCTATAGCATGAGATGTGATATCCAAGTCCTTCCCATTCCAATCCTTAGACCCTTCCTACAGCATGCAATATGATATCTCAATGATTCTAATAAAAAACCTGAGACCCGTCCTATAACATGAGATGGGATATCCAACTCCTTCCCATTCCAATCCTGAGACACTTCCGATAGCAGAGATGTGATATCTCAATGTTTATACCAAACCTGAGACCCTTCCTATAACATGAGATGTGATATCCAACTCCTTCCCGTTCCAAACCTGAGACCCTTCCTTTAGCATGAGATGTGATATCCAGCTCCTTCCCATTCCAATCCTGAGACACTTCCGATAGCATGAGATGTGATATCTCAATGCTTCTAATATCAAAACTGAGACCCTCCCTATAGCATGATATGTGATATCTAAGTCCTTCCCATTCCAATCCTGAGACCCTTCCTATAGCATGAGATGTGATATCTCAATGCTTCTACCAAACCTGAGACCCTTCCTTTAGCATGAGATGTGATATCCAACTCCTTCCCATTCCAATCCTGAGACCCTTCCTATAGCATGAGAGGTGATATCTCAATACTTCTAATACCAAACCTGAGATCCTTCCGATAACATGAGATGTGATATCTCAATACTTCTAATACCAAACCTGAGATCCATCCTATAACATGAGATGTGATATCCAAATCCTTCCCCTTCCAAACCTGAGACCCGCCCTTTAGCATGAGATGTGATATCCAACTCCTTCCCATTCCAATCCTGAGACCCTTCTGATAGCATAAGATATGATATCTCAATGCTTCTATACCAAACCTGAGATCCTTCCGATAGCATGAGATGTGATATCTCAATACTTCTAATACCAAACCTGAGATCCTTCCTATAACATGAGATGTGATATCCAAATCCTTATCTTCCAAACCTGAGACCCTCCCTTTAGCATGAGATGTGATATCCAACTCCTTCCCATTCCAATCCTGAGGTTCTTCTGATAGCATAAGATATGATATCTCAATGCTTCTATACCAAACCTGAGATCCTTCTGATAGCATGAGATGTGATATCTCAATACTTCTAATACCAAACCTGAGATCCTACCTCTAACATGAAATGTGATATCCAACTCTTTCCCCTTGCAAACCTGAGAGCCTTCCTATAGCATGAGATGTGATATCCAAGTCCTTCCCATTCCAATCCTGAGACCCTTCCTATAACATGAGATGTGATACCCAACTCCTTCCCATTCCAACCTGAGACCCTTCCTATAGCATGAGATGGGATATCCAACTCCTTCCAAATCCAATCCCGATACCCTTCCGATAGCATGAGATCTGATATCCCAATGCTTCTACCAAACCTGAGACCCATACTATGCAATGAGATGTGATATCAAACTCCTTCCCATTCTAATCCTGAGACCCTTCCTATAGCTTGAGATGTGATATCCAACTCCTTCCCATTCCAATTCTGAGACCCTTCCTATACCATGAGACTTGATATCTCAATGCTTCTAATACCAAACCTGAGACCCGTCCTATAACATGAGATGTGATATCCAAATGCTTCCCCTTCCAAACCTTAGACCCTTCCTTTATCATGAGATGTGATAGCCAACTCCTTCCCATTCCAATCTTGAGACCCTTCCGATATCATGAAATGTGATATCTCAATGCTTCTAATATCAAACTTGAGACCCTCCCTATAACATGAGATGGGAATATCCAACTCCTTCCCATTCCAATCCTGAGACCCTTCCGATAGCAGAGATGTGATATCTCAATGCTTATACCAAACCTGAGATCCTTCCTATAACATGAGATGTGATATCCAACTCCTTCCCATTCCAATCCTGAGGTTCTTCTGATAGCATAAGATATGATATCTCAATGCTTCTATACCAAACCTGAGATCCTTCTGATAGCATGAGATGTGATATCTCAATACTTCTAATACCAAACCTGAGATCCTACCTCTAACATGAAATGTGATATCCAACTCTTTCCCCTTGCAAACCTGAGAGCCTTCCTATAGCATGAGATGTGATATCCAAGTCCTTCCCATTCCAATCCTGAGACCCTTCCTATAACATGAGATGTGATACCCAACTCCTTCCCATTCCAACCTGAGACCCTTCCTATAGCATGAGATGGGATATCCAACTCCTTCCAAATCCAATCCCGATACCCTTCCGATAGCATGAGATCTGATATCCCAATGCTTCTACCAAACCTGAGACCCATACTATGCAATGAGATGTGATATCAAACTCCTTCCCATTCTAATCCTGAGACCCTTCCTATAGCTTGAGATGTGATATCCAACTCCTTCCCATTCCAATTCTGAGACCCTTCCTATACCATGAGACTTGATATCTCAATGCTTCTAATACCAAACCTGAGACCCGTCCTATAACATGAGATGTGATATCCAAATGCTTCCCCTTCCAAACCTTAGACCCTTCCTTTATCATGAGATGTGATAGCCAACTCCTTCCCATTCCAATCTTGAGACCCTTCCGATATCATGAAATGTGATATCTCAATGCTTCTAATATCAAACTTGAGACCCTCCCTATAACATGAGATGGGAATATCCAACTCCTTCCCATTCCAATCCTGAGACCCTTCCGATAGCAGAGATGTGATATCTCAATGCTTATACCAAACCTGAGATCCTTCCTATAACATGAGATGTGTAATCCAACTCCTTCCCATTCCAATCCTGAGACACTTCCTATAGCATGAGATGTGATATCTCACTGCTTATACCAAACCTGAGACCCTTCCTATAGCATGAGATGTGATATCCAACTCCTTCCCATTCCAATCCTGAGACCCTTCCTATAGCATGAGATGTGATATCTCAATGCTTCTAATATCAAACTTGAGACCCTCCCTATAGCATGAGATGTGATACCCAAGTCCTTCCCATTCCAATCCTGAGACACTTCCTATAGCATGAGATGTGATATCCAACTGCTTCCCATTCCAATCCTGAGACCCTTCCTATAGCATGAGATGTGATATCTCTATGCTTCTAATACCAAACCTGAGATCCTTCCTCTAACATGAAATGTGATATCCAACTCCTTCCCTTTCCAAACCTAAGAGCCTATCTATAGCATGAGATGTGATATCCAAGTCCTTCACATTCCAACCCTTAGACCCTTCCTACAGCATGCAATATGATATCTCAATGATTCTAATAACAAACCTGAGACCCGTCCTATAACATGAGATGGGATATCCAACTCCTTCCCATTCCAATCCTGAGACTCTTCCGATAGCAGAGATGTGATATCTCAATGCTTGTACCAAACCTGAGATCCTTCCTATAACATGAGATGTGATATCCAACTCCTTCCCATTCCAATCCTGAGACACTTCCTATAGCATGAGATGTGATATCCAACTCCTTCCCATTCCAATTCTGAGACCCTTCCTATACTATGAGACTTGATATCTCAATGCTTCTAATACCAAACCTGAGACCCGTAATATAACATGAGATGTGATATCCAAATCCTTCCCCTTCCAAACCTTAGACCCTTCCTTTATCATGAGATGTGATATCCAACTCCTTCCCATTCCAATCCTGAGACCCTTCCGATATCATGAGATGTGATATCTCAAAGCTTCTAATATCAAACTTGAGACCCTCCCTATAGCATGAGATGTGATATCCAAGTCCTTCCCATTCCAATCCTGAGACCCTTCCTATAGCATGAGATGTGATATCTCAATGCTTATACCAAACCTGAGACCCTTCCTATAGCATGAGATGTGATATCCAACTGCTTCCCATTCCAATCCTGAGACGCTTCCTATAGCATGAGATGTGATATCTCTATGCTTCTAATACCAAACCTGAGATCCTTCCTCTAACATGAAATGTGATATCCAACTCCTTCCCTTTCCAAACCTAAGAGCCTATCTATAGCATGAGATGTGATATCCAAGTCCTTCACATTCCAACCCTTAGACCCTTCCTACAGCATGCAATATGATATCTCAATGATTCTAATAACAAACCTGAGACCCGTCCTATAACATGAGATGGGATATCCAACTCCTTCCCATTCCAATCCTGAGACTCTTCCGATAGCAGAGATGTGATATCTCAATGCTTGTACCAAACCTGAGATCCTTCCTATAACATGAGATGTGATATCCAACTCCTTCCCATTCCAATCCTGAGACACTTCCTATAGCATGAGATGTGATATCCAACTCCTTCCCATTCCAATTCTGAGACCCTTCATATACTATGAGACTTGATATCTCAATGCTTCTAATACCAAACCTGAGACCCGTAATATAACATGAGATGTGATATCCAAATCCTTCCCCTTCCAAACCTTAGACCCTTCCTTTATCATGAGATGTGATATCCAACTCCTTCCCATTCCAATCCTGAGACCCTTCCGATATCATGAGATGTGATATCTCAAAGCTTCTAATATCAAACTTGAGACCCTCCCTATAGCATGAGATGTGATATCCAAGTCCTTCCCATTCCAATCCTGAGACCCTTCCTATAGCATGAGATGTGATATCTCAATGCTTATACCAAACCTGAGACCCTTCCTATAGCATGAGATGTGATATCCAACTGCTTCCCATTCCAATCCTGAGACGCTTCCTATAGCATGAGATGTGATATCTCTATGCTTCTAATACCAAACCTGAGATCCTTCCTCTAACATGAAATGTGATATCCAACTCCTTCCCTTTCCAAACCTAAGAGCCTATCTATAGCATGAGATGTGATATCCAAGTCCTTCACATTCCAACCCTTAGACCCTTCCTACAGCATGCAATATGATATCTCAATGATTCTAATAACAAACCTGAGACCCGTCCTATAACATGAGATGGGATATCCAACTCCTTCCCATTCCAATCCTGAGACTCTTCCGATAGCAGAGATGTGATATCTCAATGCTTATACCAAACCTGAGACCCTTCCTGTAACATGAGATGTGATATCCAAATCCTTCCCGTTCCAAACCTGAGACCCTTCCTTTAGCATGAGATGTGATATCCAGCTCCTTCCCATTCCAATCCTGAGACACTTCCGATAGCATGAGATGTGATATCACAATGCTTCTAATATCAAAACTGAGACCCTCCCTATAGCATGATATGTGATATCTAAGTCCTTCCCATTCCAATCCTGAGACCCTCCCTATAGCATGAGATGTGATATCCAACTCCTTCCCATTCCAATCCTGAGACCCTTCCTATAGCATGAGATATGATATCTCAATACTTCTAATACCAAACGTGAGATCTTTCCGATAACATGAGATGTGATATCCAAATCCTTCCTGTTAAGACGGATTTCTGAACTCTGTCCTGGTGGCGCAGAAGTTCAGAAGGCCAACCTAATTACTTGGAACAGGGTAACCTCTGGACAAGCCAGACCAATCAAGGTAGCGATCGCGGCGGTCAAGACTAGGTCTCAAGAGGGGTGAGGGTGACTGAAAGCCCGCAATGAGCACACAAAGCAAGAGCGCTTACAAACTACTCCAAACAGTTGTTATATCAAAAATAGATACACATTTATTTTTAGGCCTTTAAAATAATGACCGTAGCGAGAAAATCACAATATTAAACCAACACATACCATATCAACACAATATATATACAAATACACAGTCGCAAGCGTTTAAAGCACGAAATATGTAGTCCACCTGCCAGGGAAGGAAAACAGGCAGTGCGATAATGCTTTCGACTCAGTTCGCCTTCATAGGCACCTAACTAGATGGAAGTCCGAGCCCTGCGAAGAGTGGAGCCTTGTGCTCAAAGTACCTGCCACGCCGGTGCCGACGGGCACAAGGGGAAGCTCTTCGGAGGAAGTCAGGCGGTTCACGTTAGTGCACAGCAGAAGAAGAACAGGTTCCGCAACTCAAGCGCAGCCTCCACAGCGGGCAGAAGCAGAGCGCGAGCGCGGCAAAAGGGTGCTGTTTTTACACAGCAGGGAAAAGCAATGGGATACTGCAGGAGGGCGACCAGATCCTAGATATACTACTCACCGGTCCCCGAAGCAAGCAGACCCAGGCTTCTCCACGATAGTTTCAGCAGCTGGCAGGTTCAGAAGAGCAGGGAACGCTTTGTAGTCGTGCAGAGCAAAAAGACGTCCCAATCGACGAAACCGGCACAGTTTTGTTGCCGCACAGGACAACGGAGCGGCCGTGTGTATTCGAGCCAAATGAACCCTCCTCCCTTCAGACCTGGGGACGCCAAGCGTACAAAGCGTGGGAGAGGGACAAGGACTCGCAATACAACACAACCTGGCGGCGGTTGCAGAGCCAAACTCCTTTGTAAGCTGGTCAGTCAACTGGATGGCCCAGAGACGCTTCCGAAGGCTTACTTGGCAGGAGATGGTTGAAGATGCCGGGAATAGCTGTTCCTGCTATTCCAAAGGTCGAAGCACCAGTACAGGCCTTCTGGTTCGATCAAAGGAGGACAGGGGCTCTCCGGACGACAGCAGTGCAAAGGAGGATTCCTTCAGCGGGTCACCAGCGATTCCTCGGTCCAGCCTCGTAGTTGCAGGATACTTGGCTCCTGTATTCCTTCGTTCGTGAGAACTCAGGAGATCGACATGGTAGTGGTGTTTCCAGCCCCCTCTTATCCACGGTTCCCTTCGCGCCAAAACGGAGGGGAGCCAATGGGAGATCCGCTCTTCAAAACACATACCATACGTGGACCAATCACGGACCACGGTGGTCCCAGGCATTCACACCACCCTAGACTCTCTGGCACCCAGGATGTGTATTGGGACCAGACATCCCAGCCCACACCCTGGAGGCACACAAACGACATGTAGAAGCCCGCGAAAGCAACCATGTTTCGCGGGAAAGTACATGCCCAAATAAGGAAGGCCCCGGGTCGCCGGACCTGGGGAAGGTGAAGGGAGCAAGACGGACAGTGGACAGGACAAAGGAGCCTCGCGGCCTGGCCATTTTGGGAGCCAGGCCACCATTTTGGGTTCAGTGCAAAAACGTGCTCAGAACGCCAAAAGGAGCTCAAAATAAACAAAACGATCGCTGCCACCATTCCAGTCCCTGAATGACTTGCACCGATCAAATACCATCCTAAAAGAGTATCTAGGGCCTGTAGAAGGCTAGAGACCCAAGAGAGCTGTAACTTAGCTTACAGTGCCCTCTTGTGTCGTGTTGCACTAAAGCTGCGACACGATAAAAGAAACTACGGGAAACCACGTTCCCCGGTACTGACTGTCTTAAGGGCATGTCAGTTTATCCGTAAGAAAGGAGCGAAAGCCCAGAGAAGTGCGGCAGAAGGCTGTACTTCTCTGGCAAAGTCAAGAACAAGGTTAAAAACAATAGCAAAAAGTTTAGGGGTTGCCACATGGAAGGAAAATTCCCTACAATTACGAAATCTTTCCTAACACTTCCCCTTCCAAACCTGAGACCCTCCCTTTAGCATGAGATGTGATATCCAACTCCTTCCTATTCCAATCCTGAGACTCTTCTGATAGCATGAGATGTGATATCTCAATGCTTCTAATACCAAACCTGAGATCCTTCCTATAGCATGAGATGTGATATCTCAATGCTTCTAATACCAAACCTGAGACCCTTCCTATAACATGAGATGGGAATATCCAACTCCTTCCCATTCCAATCCTGAGACCCTTCCGATAGCAGAGATGTGATATCTCAATGCTTATACCAAACCTGAGATCCTTCCTATAACATGAGATGTGATATCCAACTCCTTCCCATTCCAATCCTGAGACACTTCCTATAGCATGAGATGTGATATCTCACTGCTTATACCAAACCTGAGACCCTTCCTATAGCATGAGATGTGATATCTCAATGCTTCTAATATCAAACTTGAGACCCTACCTATAGCATGAGATGTGATGTCTCAATGCTTCTAATACCAAACCTGAGATCCTTCCTTGGTCAATGTAGGGCAGAGGCCATCGGGAAGTATGGACCCGTTTGTTGAGCTCCCTGAGGTCGGCACAGAGTCTCCACTGGCCGTTTGGCTTCAATATTCCCAGCACCGGATTATTGAAGGTGCTGTGGACTGGACGGATTATTCCCCTGGACTCAAGGTTCTTAATTATTTCAGCAAGGGACTCCATTGATGCGAGAGGCAAGCGATATTGCTTCACAAACACAGGAGTAATGCCAGGGTCCGTGGGGATTGTTGTTGTGTGGATGTCAGTGCGACCACAGTCATATGAGTCTACCGCAAAGAGATCTTGGAAATCCAAGAAAACTTGTTTCAACTTTTGCTTTTGTTCCAGAGTCACACAGGCATCCGCTAGGTTGACTCTCTCTTCCACCATCTGCCTGAAGCCTGGAAAGACTTCTGGTCTGGCTATCTCCGCGGCCTCCTCCAGCTGGGTGGAGAAGTCCCTGGTCAGAGTGCTGATTTGGACTGGAAGCTTCAGGTGGGAAAGGCAGCCCTCATGGACCTGGAAAATCACCTCATCCCTCCTGAAGTCACAAGTCACATCTTCCTTACCATAGGGGCAGGAAGTGTACACCAGAAAGTTCCCCCCATGCCGGGTAAAAATCCTGTCTGGTGTTGTGTTGTCATCACTGTCACTGTCAAAGCAGTCCTTGGGGATTGGCCCTAACAGTTCATTTCCAAGATCCATGGAGAAATGTCGGTCATCAACCGCCATTCCAATAATGGTGCCTGCGGCTAGAGTAATACTCTTTAAGTCGCTGTTATCCACCTCTATTGGAATAGTGTCATGTTCTATGTTGACTAATGGTGTTGGGTTTACCCCTAACCCTTGCTGTTGGAGAGAAGCATTTAGATGTATGTAAGCATCAGGGTTTTTCAAATGTTGTCCTCTTTTAACTTTCACTTCCAGGGAGAATTGTCGGGTCCTTTCTGGGATGGTGACTTCCTCTTTAATCTGAATTTGAACTGCATAAGGTAGCAATTGAGCTGACCTAAATGCTTTTTCTGGATCATCAAAGCCCATGGGATTATCCGCTAATCGGGACCAAGCTTTGAAGTTTATTAGGTCCAAACTAATGGCAAAGCGATTGAGAATGTCACTGCCTAAGTAAAAGGCGGCAGGGACGTCTCGCACGACCCAACAATTGTGGACTATGCTCTTGTTGCCAATGGAGATTTTGAGCATACACCTGCTTGGCAGGAGATGTTTGGAATTAGGTGCTTCCAGGTCCATTTCCCATTTGTCTATCAGTTTGAAGGTGGGAATGGCTGGATCTTTTGGGAGTTGGCGAAACATGGCTTCGCTGATGAAGCTCTTACCGTTGTTCACACACACTCGAGCGAGAACAGAGTCCTTCCCATCATTTAACTGAACAGGGATGAACAACTGCTCTCCAATTTGCTGAATATCAGCCAGGCTCTGAGCCGATTTCACATCTTTCTGGACTATAGGAGTGGGAGTTTCAGGTTGTGGATTGGTATAGAATTTCAGAGTGTTTCCTTCCAGCGTGGAATACCACTTTAGACTGGAAGGAAGGTTGATTTTCAGAAACAGAGAGGACCCCCCATCACCAGTCTGTTGTCCTACTGCTATTACTGTCACATCTGGAATTTGGCTATTCTGGAAGTGAAATTCTACTTGGTCAGATTTTTGTTCAACCATGTGGCATGTGCCGTTTAAACTAACATGGTTGACACTCTGTTTTAATTTTATTGGTCGGCTAGTCTGGGTCCAGAGGACCTTGTTTACACAATCTATTAGGGGTGACAACCTTCTCAGGAGGTCATTCCCTAGTAAACAAGGGGTGCCCTCTGGGGTCACAACTATGACCGGGTGTTTCAACTTATGTCGCCCAATTTTAATGTCCAAATCTGCCGTCCCCTCGACGGGAATTTCCTTCCCGTCAAAGTTCTGCAGTTGTCCAGGAAGAGAGGTGAGAGGAATTTGGTAATTCTCTCCCCTTCCTGCATTCAGTTCATCAAAGGCCCTTCTGGACAGAAGGGTAGCTTGAGATCCCGTGTCCACCAGTGCCGAGATTGTACCCTGCCCCTGTACTTGTACCGGGGCATAATATCTTCCCTCCTTCTCCTCAAGGGGGCACAGATAATGCACATTTTTGGACAACTGGTGGGATAACTTTCTGGTTTTGGACATTGCTAGCGAAGAGATTTGGGCAGAATTCTGTGGAGAGCCTCGGGAATCTGAAAGAAAAAGTTGGCAACTGGAGATCAGAGCCATTGTGGGTTCCCCTGGCTCCGGTTCTGGGCCGCCCCCCCCTTTTTGGAGGCAGTCACCAGGATGGGTCAGAACCAGGGGATTTTCTTGCTGTTGGTTCTGGGATGAGATGGTGGGCGGCGGTAGCTCAGTCTCCACATCTCCCCAGTCTGGATTTGCATTCCTAGGGACCCATTTTTCTTTGGGAGGAGTTCCCCCCTCTCTGAAGGAGAAGATCCTTTTCTCAGGATCCTCTGAGGATCCCTCTCCCTCAAATTGGAAGATCTGTACCTCCTCCTCAAACTGAGTCTGTTTGGGTCTTTTGTTTCTCCTACCCCCCCTCTGCTCCTTAGGAGGCAGACTTTCAGGGGCAAGAGATTTTGTTTCCGGTTCCTGGGTTTCCAGGGGCTGTTTACAAGTGAGGAAGGAAGCTTCCTCCAAGGCTTTACACCCCCCTTCCCTTTGTGCCTCCTCCCTGGGAACCGGTGAGTTATCGGGGTGCTGCCCCTGTCATTGTTCTGGAGCACCAGGTCCAGAGTTGGGTGCGTTCTGCGCCGGCATGCTGATCTGAGGGTTCTGCTGCGCCCTCAGTATATGACCCATATCCCGCGCCATGTTTTGAACCTGGCGCTCTAACTGGGAAACCCGCTCAGGCTGATACGGGGCCCTGTTTTCTCCCCTGGGCTGATCCCGGGAAGGGTAGCTATCCCTCCTCTGGTAATACCCCGGGTTGGGAAGATTTGGGTACCCCTCCACCCTTGGCCTCCCCTCTCCCGGATTCAGTGGTCTGGGCTCAGGGAATTGGGGAAAGAAGGATGGATGGTTTTGGGGCTGAAAGTTGGGTGAATACCTGGGGAAAAAGTTCTGCCCAGGATTTGGAGAGTTTCTGCCCTCCGGTGGGAAGTTAGGAGGGAAGTTCCCTGGGTTAGGTGCTTGGCTGGATCCCCCCCCTTGGGCTGGAGGAGTCCACACATAACCCAGGATGGGTCTGTTTCCCTTGTAACGGGGACTTACATAATCAGGAGAGCGAGGGACCCCATTTGTGGGGCTGCCTCCCTGGCTCCCTGTCGGTGACTGGCCCGAGGACCTTCTGGGCCTAGCATTATTAGGTGCAGGTAGGTTTTTAGGCCCCCCCATCTCCAAATCTAAAACGGGGGTGACCTTTACCTCTGCCACCTTGGCAGCAGCAGGGGTGGTGTTGGCTTTGGGGTTTTTCTGGGCATTACTTTTGCTATCTATCGGTTTCTGCACCTCATAGATCCGGGTAGCCTGTTCAATGACCCAATCTAGGGATCTTTTCTCGTGAAAATCCCTCACGAGCTGGGTCATGATGTATTTGGGCAAGGCATGGAAAAACGTATTTATGAACTCTCTACTATCTGTGCGCACCCTTCTTGTGGTCTGTGCAAAAGCACGCTTTAACTCCTGCACAAATTCTTGTGGGGCCTGATCCTCCCCACATTGCAAATTGTAGGCTGCCTTGCGAGCCTCTTGAGGATTTCTGTGAACAGAAAAATGTTTCAGGATGGCCGCCTTATATGTGGACCATCTTAAATGATTTTGATCCTCCAGCCCCGCAAAGAAACTGGAGTATTCCGGGGAGAATGTCCACTTTACATATTGAATACAGCTTTGGCTGTCCTTCAAATGGAAAGTCTCCATCATTTGTTCAAACAACTCTAAGTGCTCCCAAACAGAATACTTAGCGTTCTTATGGTAAGGCGTGATGACGCTCCTGATCGCCTTAATCTGCTTTAAGGGGTCCTTAAGCAAGGCCCTTTTTGCCTTATTGGCCTTTTTGGTTCGGGTAATCCTTGTCCATTCATCCTCGGACTCAGAGGCACTGCTCCCAGAGGTTCCCGTCTGATCTTCCAGGTTTTCCCGGATTCTGCGAGCCTGGGAATGGCTGGCAGAATGTGGGGACCTGGTCTCCTGTGTCCTGCGCAGTTCAGAGGAGTCTTCAGATTCCTCCTTGCTGCCAGGATTTGATGGGTACCCCCTCCACTGACCTAACTGGGCAGAGGTTTTCAGGATGCCCTTAATGGGCCTACTCTCCTGGGGTTCCCCACTGAACTGTACTGTACTTGGGTGCCCATACCCGGATGCCCACCCCTCCATTCCTGAGTGGTACTGGCCTATGAGCCCCATACTCTTAGCTGGATAGTAATCTGCCATCCCTGTGGCCCTGTGCTCATGTGCGCCAGGGGACATGGGGGTGGTAGAGTCCAGGGACTGGGGGAGATGAAGGCCCCTGATGTTAGGGCTCCTGCGGTTATGGTCAGGAGTCTCTCTTTCCCAGCGGACCTCATCTCTATCCGCCCCTGCTCCCTGTTGCAATGCAAGAGCCTGCATTTGTGCTTTCAGTTCCTCAGTCAAGGCCTTACTCGACTCTATCAGTTTCTCCTGCATCGCTACCTGTTGCTGGAGCCTCTCATTGTGCTGGCAAAGAGCCTCATTTTCCCTCTGTGCTTCCTGATTGGTCCTGGAGCACTGGGCCAGTCTTTGCTGCAGGAGGGTTACCTCCTGATTCCCATCCCTACTGGCCTGCTCCTTTCTTGCCAGAGCATCTTCCACCCTTCTGGTGTGCTCTACCAAGTTCTGGTTTTCTTTTTGGAGGTCACCCAGCCCCTGGTGGGCCAGGTGATTTTCTTCCATTTTTCTTTTTAAATGGCAGACTTCCTGGCCTAAGGTATCCCTTTCCTGACTAAGAGCCTGCATCTGTGCCGCCAGGTCGTCCCTTTGCCTTTGGAAGGCACCAGCATTCTGGCGCTCCTGATCAAACTCTGCCTGGGTATCCAGGTCTTTCAGAATTAGTTTGTTGCTCTCTGCCTTCACTCTATCTAGGTGGCCTTGCAGGGTGACTACCTGCTCAGCACATACCCTGTTGAAGTCCAGTTGTTGCTCCAGCTTTTTCTGGTTTTGCAGTAGGGAGTCCAAACCTTCTTGGTATTCCTTCTGCAAGGCCAGAAATCTGGTATCCTGTTCTACCTTTTCCTGTTGCAGCACATCCATATCCTTCTTTATTTTAATGATGTGCTGCCTACTATCATCTTCTGACTCCTGGCTCCTCTGCAGCCTCTGCTCAGAAGAGACCAGGTCAGATTGGACCTTCTCTAACGCCATCTGTTGCCTATTTGCCAGATTTTGGCTTTCAGCACATCTATCCTGCATGTCTCCCATATATAGGTACAGGTATGCCGCTATCCTAAGAATCTTGTCGTGTTCATCTTTGGCCTTAGGAGCCATATATAGTTCACTCAGGGCCACATGTAATGGACCCTGATCTCTCCATAAGTCTGACCCTGTTTCAGTGACCTGTCGCGTGATGGCCTGCAACCAGGCATCCTGGCCCTGCTCAGCCCATTCACCTCTCACAAATAGTTTATGTAAGAAGTGCTCTCTGGCTATTTTCATATCTACCAAGGTCGTCATTCTAGAGATTGGTCTCTGTCCTGACTTACAGAAGTTTGTATTTTATTTTTGCAGAACAGAACTTTTCTTGGAGTGTCCCTTTTGAGGAATGCTTCACAGCGTAATGCAGCGTGGTGATCCGACCGGATGTATGTATCCCGTCAGTTAGCACACTGTATTAAGCTGCACAAGTGGTATTCTAACCCAAACGTCCGGCCGAGCCCCCAATTTGTAAGAGGATTCAATTCAGCACTACAGCTAAGTTAACGCCTAGTCTAGAATACTGAATGAAAACACTTATTGATATATCTTTATGTCCAGTTCATGCGTTCTGGATGACTACCCCTATATAACACCCCTCTCTTGGAATCCCCCTGACCCCACTGAGCCAAGAAGTAGTTCTGTTTTGCAAGTTTAAAAGGTTTATTTGATAATTTAAAATATATATATATCACACTTTATAATAAATTAATAATTGAATAGCACACTTAATCTGATATGATAAAGATCAACAACGGAGAATCTGGCACTAGCACACTTCTTATAATCACTAATGAGTTGACATGAAATGGATAAGGTAGCACACTGGTAAATAGGAACAAAAGTATAATGTGGTAGAGGATGCTTTATGTAAGCTCAGGTGGATGCAATATCCAATGAATGCAGTACAGAAAATACTCAATATGATTTCAACCAAACAATGTAATCACTTTTCTCTGGCAATCCCCTCCCCCCCTTGATGCAAGGCAAGGAAATGGATGGAAAACACACAGTTCTCAGAAATGCAATCAATGTAAATCAGTTCACCCCAGCAAGCTTAGACTACAGAAGTTTGAAAACACAGGCCCAATGCTTTGATATGTGCTAGCAATGGATGAGAAATATGCTGGAATGCTTTTAATTCCCTTTCAGAGGTTCAGGGTGAGTGGTATCTAGTTAATATTAGTCCAGGCTCACACTAGCAATGATGCAGGGATAGTTAGCAGGTTAAACGAATTTCTGGCAAATGGAAGGCAAGCAGCAGCAGTTTTTAAACATGAAGAAATTTGCAAATCGCGGCAAAATTCGCGGATGCGCCGAGCGCTATTACAGAGGAACCACAAGGACTATCTCTATCGTTTTGGGGTCCTAGGAAAGCCTAGGATCTCATCTTCCAAATGAAAGTTACTGCAAGTCTCTAGCACAAACGGTTGCTGAGATATGAGCGATTAAATAAAGGTCGTTTTTCAGATTTGAAATTTTAAAGTTCAAAAAGACACGTGCAGCTTGCAACTAGGAAATGACAAGTGACAGCTTTGCAAATGACAGGTGACAGTTAGGAGACAGTTCTACTTAGATTAAAATAGGATTGAATTATATTATTTTAACTAGGAGATTGGTTCTGCACAATTTTCTAGGTACTCACACTATATTCTTGAGTGAAATGGGCCTCGCCATGGATCTGGTCAGGGTTTTAAACTGGACTCTGGTCTGGTCTGGCCTCTGCACTTCACAGTGATCTGGGTCAGCTCTCTCTGCTGGTCTGGGTCTCTCTGGGTACAGCACTGCTTTCTCTCTGGTCTGGTCTCTTAGTTCTGGATAGATTGAAGTCTCTGGTTTGGTCTGGTCTGGCCTCTGCACTTCACAGTGATCTGGGTCAGCTCTCTCTGCTGGTCTGGGTCTCTCTGGATACAGCACTGCTTTCTCTCTGGACTGGTCTCTTAGTTCTGGATAGATTGAAGTCTCTAGTTTGGCTTTCTGGAGGTTTGATGAATTTGAAGTCTGGATCTCTGGATGTATAGGAAGGGTCTCAGGGTTGGAATGGGAAGGAGTTGGATATCACATCTCATCCAATAGGAAGGGTCTCAGGTTTGGAATGGGAAGGAATTGGATATCACATCTCATGTTATAGGAAGGATCTCAGGTTTGGTATTAGAAGCATTGAGATATCACATCTCATGCTATAGGAAGGGTCTCAGGATTGGAATGTGAAGGATTTGGATATCACATCTCATGCTAAAGGAAGGGTCTCAGGTTTGGTAGAAGCATTGAGATATCACATCTCATGCTGTAGGAAGGGTCTCAGGATTTGAATGGCAAGGAGTTGGATATCACATCTCATGCCATAGGAAGCGTCTCAGGTTTGGTATAAGCATTGAGATATCACATCTCTGCTATCGGAAGGTTCTCAGGATTGGATTGGGAAGGAGTTGGATATCCCTTCCCATGCTATAGGAAGTGTCTCAGGTTGGAATGGGAAGGAGTTGAATATCACATCTCATGTTATAGGAAGGGTCTCAGGATTGGAATGGGAAGGATTTGGATATCACATCTCTTGCTATAGGAAGGGTCTCAGGATTGGAATGGGAAGGATTTGGATATCACATCTCATGTCATAGGAAGGATCTCAAGTTTGGTATTAGAAGCATTGATATATCACATCTCATGCTATAGGAATGGTCTCAGGATTGGAATGGGTAGGAGTTGGATATTACATTCTTGCTATAGTAAGGGTCTCATGTTTGGAATGGGAAGGAGTTGGATATCACATATGCTATAGGAAGTGTCTCAGGTTTGGAACGGGAAGGAGTTGGATATCACATCTCATGTTATAGGAAGGGTCTCAGGTTTGGTATAAGCATTGAGATATCACATCTCTGCTATCAGGAGTGGCTCAGGATTGGAATGGGAAGGAGTTGGATATCCCATCTCATGTTAAAGGACGGGTCTCTGGTTTGGTATTAGAATCATTGAGATATCACATCGCATGCTGTAGGAAGGGTCTAAGGATTGGAATGGGATGGACTTGGATATCACATCTCATGCTATAGGTAGGCTCTCAGGTTTGGTATAAGCATTGAGATATCACATCTCATGCTATAGGAAGGGTCTCAGGATTGGAATGGGAAGGATTTGGATATCACATCTCATGCTATAGGAAGGGTCTCAGATTTGGTATAAGCATTGAGATATCACATCTCATGCTATAGGAAGGGTCTCAGGATTGGAATGGGAAGGAGTTGTATATGACATCTCAAGCCTTAGGAAGGGTCTCAGGTTTGGTATAAGCATTGAGATATCACATCTCTGCTATCGGAAGGGTCTCAGGATTGGAATGGGAAGGAGTTGGATATCCCATCTCATGTTATAGGAAGGGTCTCAGGTTTGGTATTAGAAGCATTGAGATATCACATCTCATGCTATAGGAAGGGTCTCAGGATTGGAATGGGAAGGAGTTGGATATCACATCTCATTATAAAGGAAGGGTCTAAGGTTTGGAAGGGGAAGGATTTGGATATCACATCTCATGTTATAGGACGGGTCTCAGGTTTGGTATTAGAAGCATTGAGATATCAAGTCTCATGGTATAAGAAGGGTCTCAGAATCGGAATGGGAAGGAGTTGGATATCACATCTCAAGCTATAGGAAGCGTCTCAGGATTGGAATGGGAAGGAGTTTGATATCACATCTCATGCCATAGTATGGGTCTCAGGTTTGGTAGAAGCATTGGGATATCACATCTCATGCTATAGGAAGGGTCTCAGGATTGGAATGGGAAGAAGTTGGATATCACATCTCAAGCTATAGGAAGGGTCTCAGGTTTGGTATAAGCATTGAGATATCACATCTCATGCTATAGGAAGGGTCTCAGGGTTGGAATGGGAAGGAGTTGTATATGACATCTCATGCCATAGGAAGGGTCTCAGGTTTGGTATAAGCATTGAGATATCACATCACATGCTATAGGAAGGGTCTCAGGATTGGAATGGGAAGGACTTGGATATCACATCACATGCTATAGGAAGGGTCTCAGGATTGGAATGGGAAGGACTTGGATATCACATCTCATGCTATAGGCAGGGTCTCAGGTTTGGAAAGGGAAGGAGATGGATATCACATTTCATGTTAGAGGTAGGATCTCAGGTTTGGTATTAGAGGCAATGAGATATCACATCTCATGCTATCAGAAGGGTCTCAGGATTGGAATGGGAAGGAGTTGGATATCACATTTCATGCTAAAGGGAGGGTCTCAGGTTTGGAAGGGGAAGGATTTGGAAATCACATCTCATATTATAGGAAGGATCTCAGGTTTGGTATTAGAAGCATTGAGATATCACATCTCATGCTATCGGAAGGATCTCAGGTTTGGTATAAGAGGCATTGAGATATCACATCTCATGCTATCATAAGGGTCTCGGGATTGGAATGGGAAGGAGTTGGATATCACATCTCATGTTATAGGACGGGTCTCAGGTTTGGTATTAGAAGCATTGAGATATCAAGTGTCATGGTATAAGAAGGGTCTCAGAATTGGAATGGGAAGGAGTTGGATATCACATCTCAAGCTATAGGAAGCGTCTCAGGATTGGAATGGGAAGGAGTTTGATATCACATCTCATGCCATAGTATGGGTCTCAGGTTTGGTAGAAGCATTGGGATATCACATCTCATGCTATCGGAAGGGTATCAGTATTGGATTTGGAAGGAGTTGGATATCCCATCTCATGCTATAGGAAGGGTCTCAGGTTAGAATGGGAAGGAGTTGGATATCACATTTCATGTTATAGGAAGGGTCTCAGGATTGGAATGGGAAGGACTTGGATATCATATCTCATGCTATAGGAAGGCTCTCAGGTTTGGAAGGGGAAGGAGTTGGATATCACATTTCATGTTAGAGGAAGGATCTCAGGTTTGGTATTAGAGGCCTTGAGATATCACATCTCATGCTATAGGAAGGGTCTCAGGATTGGAATGGGAAGGAGTTGGATATCACATCTCAAGCTATAGGAAGGATCTCAGGTTTGGTATTAGAAGCATTGAGACATCACATCTCATGCTATAGGAAGGGTCTCAGGATTGGAATGGGAAGGAGTTGGATATCACATCTCATGCTATAGGAAGGGTCTCAGGTTTGGTATAAGCATTGAGATATCACATCTCATGCTATAGGAAGGGTTTGAGGATTGGAATGGGAAGGATTTGGATATCACATCTTATGCTATAGGAAGGGTCTCAGGTTTGGTATAAGCACTGAGATATCACATCTCATGCTATAGGAAGGGTCTCAGGATTGGAATGGGAAGAAGTTGGATATCACATCTCATGCTATAGGAAGGGTCTCAGGTTTGGTATAAGCATTGAGATATCACATCTCATGCTATAGGAAGGGTCTCAGGGTTGGAATGGGAAGGAGTTGTATATGACATCTCATGCCATAGGAAGGGTCTCAGGTTTGGTATAAGCATTGAGATATCACATCACATGCTATAGGAAGGGTCTCACGATTGGAATGGGAAGGACTTGGATATCACATCTCATGCTATAGGCAGGGTCTCAGGGTTGGAAAGGGAAGGAGATGGATATCACATTTCATGTTAGAGGTAGGATCTCAGGTTTGGTATTAGAGGCATTGAGATATCACATCTCATGCTATCAGAAGGGTCTCAGGATTGGAATGGGAAGGAGTTGGATATCACATTTCATGCTAAAGGGAGGGTCTCAGGTTTGGAAGGGGAAGGATTTGGAAATCACATCTCATATTATAGGAAGGATCTCAGGTTTGGTATTAGAAGCATTGAGATATCACATCTCATGCTATCGGAAGGATCTCAGGTTTGGTATAAGAGGCATTGAGATATCACATCTCATGCTATCATAAGGGTCTCAGGATTGGAATGGGAAGGAGTTGGATATCACATCTCATGTTATAGGAAGGATCTCAGGTTTGGTATTAGAAGCATTGAGACATCACATCTCATGCTATAGGAAGGGTCTCGGGATTGGAATGGGAAGGAGATGGATATCACATCTCATGCTATAGGAAGGGTCTCAGGTTTGGTATAAGCATTGAGATATCACATCTCATGCTATAGGAAGGGTCTCAGGATTGGAAAGGGAAGGATTTGGATATCACATCTTATGCTATAGGAAGGGTCTCAGGTTTGGTATAAGCATGGAGATATCACTTCTCATGCTATAGGAAGGGTCTCAGGATTGGAATGGGAAGGAGTTGGATATCCCATCTCATGCTATAGGAAGGGTCTCAGATTTGGTATAAGCATTGAGATATCACATCTCATGCTATAGGAAGGGTCTCAGGATTGGAATGGGAAGGAGTTGTATATGACATCTCAGGCCATAGGAAGGGTCTCAGATTTGGTATAAGCATTGAGATATCACATCTCATGATATCGGAAGGGTCTCAGGATTGGAATGGGAAGGAGTTGGATATCACATCTCATTATAAAGGAAGGGTCTAAGGTTTGGAAGGGGATGGATTTGGATATCACATCTCATGTTATAGGACGGGTCTCAGGTTTGGTATTAGAAGCATTGAGATATCAAGTGTCATGGTATAAGAAGGGTCTCAGAATTGGAATGGGAAGGAGTTGGATATCACATCTCAAGCTATAGGAAGCGTCTCAGGATTGGAATGGGAAGGAGTTTGATATCACATCTCATGCCATAGTATGGGTCTCAGGTTTGGTAGAAGCATTGGGATATCACATCTCATGCTATCGGAAGGGTATCAGTATTGGATTTGGAAGGAGTTGGATATCCCATCTCATGCTATAGGAAGGGTCTCAGGTTAGAATGGGAAGGAGTTGGATATCACATTTCATGTTATAGGAAGGGTCTCAGGATTGGAATGGGAAGGACTTGGATATCATATCTCATGCTATAGGAAGGCTCTCAGGTTTGGAAGGGGAAGGAGTTGGATATCACATTTCATGTTAGAGGAAGGATCTCAGGTTTGGTATTAGAGGCCTTGAGATATCACATCTCATGCTATAGGAAGGGTCTCAGGATTGGAATGGGAAGGAGTTGGATATCACATCTCAAGCTATAGGAAGGGTCTCAGGTTTGGTATAAGCATTGAGATATCACATCTCATGCTATAGGAAGGGTCTCAGGATTGGAATGGGAAGAAGTTGGATATCACATCTCATGCTATAGGAAGGGTCTCAGGTTTGGTATAAGCATTGAGATATCACATCTCATGCTATAGGAAGGGTCTCAGGGTTGGAATGGGAAGGAGTTGTATATGACATCTCATGCCATAGGAAGGGTCTCAGGTTTGGTATAAGCATTGAGATATCACATCACATGCTATAGGAAGGGTCTCAGGATTGGAATGGGAAGGACTTGGATATCACATCTCATGCTATAGGCAGGGTCTCAGGTTTGGAAAGGGAAGGAGATGGATATCACATTTCATGTTAGAGGTAGGATCTCAGGTTTGGTATTAGAGGCATTGAGATATCACATCTCATGCTATCAGAAGGGTCTCAGGATTGGAATGGGAAGGAGTTGGATATCAAATCTCATGCTAAAGGGATGGTCTAAGGTTTGGAAGGGGAGGGATTTGGACATCATATCTCATGTTATTGGAAGGATCTCAGGTTTGGTATTAGAAGCATTGAGATATCACATCTCATGCTATCGGAAGGGTCTTAGGTTTGGTATAAGCATTGAGATATCACATCTCTGCTATCGGGTCTCAGGATTGGAATGGGAAGGATTTGGATATCACAATTCATGTTATAGGGAGGGTCTCAGTTTTCATATTAGAAGCATTGAGATATCACATATGCTATTGGAAGGGTCTCAGTATTGGAATGGGAAGGAGTTGGATATCACATCTCATGTTATAGGGAGGGTCTCAGTTTTGATATTAGAAGCATTGAGATATCACATATGCTATTGGAAGGGTCTCAGTATTGGAATTGGAAGGAGTTGGATATCACATATGCTAAAGGAAAGGTCTCAGGTTTGGAATGGGAAGGAGTTGGATATCACGTCTCATGTTATAGGAAGGGTCTCAGGTTTGGAATGGGAAGGAGTTGAATATCACATCTCATGCTAAAGGAAGGGTCATCAGGTTCGGTATAAGCATTGAGATATCACATCTCTGCTATCGGAAGGGTCTCAGGATAGGAATGGGAAGGACGTAGATTTCACATCTCATACTATAGGGAGGGTCTCAGTTTTGATATTAGAAGCATTGAGCTATCACATCTCATGCTATCGGAAGGGTCTCAGGATTGGAATGGGATGGAGTTGGATATCACATCTCAAGCTATCTCAGGATTGTAATGGGAAGGAGTTTGATATCACATATCAAGCTATAGGAAGGGTCTCAGGTTTGGAAGGGGAAGGATTTGGATCTCACATCTCAAGCTATCTCAGGATTGGAATGGGAAGGAGTTTGATATTTCATCTCAAGCTATAGGAAGGGTCTCAGGTTTGGAAAGGGAAGGATTTGGATTTCACATCTCATGTTATAGGATGGTTCTCATGTTTGGTTTTAGAAGCATTGAGATATCACATCTCATGCTATGGGAAGGGTCTCAGGTTTGGAATGGGAAGGAGTTGGTTATCACATTTCATGCTAAAGGAAAGGTCTCAGGTCTGGAAGGGGAAGGATTTGGATCTCACATCTCATGTTTTAGGACGGGTCTCAGGTTTGGTATTAGAAGCATTGAACTATCACATCTCATGGTATAGGAAGGGTCCCAGGATTGGAATGGGAAGGAGTTGGATATCACATTGAATGGGAAGGAGTTTGATATCACATCTCAAGCTATAGGAAGGGCCTCATGTTTGGAATGGGAATGATTTGGATTTCACATCTCATGTTATAGGATGGTTCTCATGTTTGGTTTTAGAAGCATTGAAATATCACATCTCATGCTATCTGAAGGGTCTCAGGTTTGGAATGGGAAGGAGTTTGATATCACATCTCATGTTAGAGGTAGGATCTCAGGTTTGGTATTAGAGGCATTGAGATATGACATCTCATGCCATCAGAAGGGTCTCAGGATTGGAATGGGAAGGAGTTGGATATCACATCTCATGCTAAAGGGAGGGTCTAAGGTTTGGAAGGGGAAGGATTTGGACATCACATCTCATGTTATTGGAAGGATCTGAGGTTTGGTATTAGAAGCATTGAGATATCACATCTCATGCTATCGGAAGGGTCTCAGGTTTGGTATAAGCATTGAGATATCACATCTCTGCTATCGGAAGGGTCTCAGGATTGGAATGGGAAGGATTTGGATATCACATCTCATGTTATAGGAAGGGTCTCAGGTTTGGTATTAGAAGCATTGAGATATCACATCTCATGCTATATTAAGGGTCTCAGGAATGGAATGGGAAGGACTTGGATATCACATCTCATGATAAAGGAAGGGTCTAAGGTTTGGAAGGGGAAGGATTTGGATATCACATCTCATGTTATTGGACCGGTCTCAGGTTTGGTATTAGAAGCATTGAGATATCAAGTCTCATCGTATAGGACGGGAGTTTGATATCACATCTCATGCCATGGTATGGGTCTCAGGTTTTGTAGAAGCATTGGGATATCACATCTCATGCTATTGGAAGGGTATCAGGATTGGATTTGGAAGGAGTTGGATATCCCATCTCATGCTATAGGAAGGGTCTCAGGTTGGAGTAGAAGGAGTTGGATATCACATCTCATGTTATAGGAAGGGTCTCAGGATTGGAATGGGAAGGACTTGGATATCACATCTCATGTTATAGGAAGGATCTCAGGTTTTGTATTAGAAGCATTGAGATATCACATCTCATGCTATAGGAAGGGTCTCAGGATTGGAATGTGAAGCATTTGGATATCACATCTCATGCTAAAGGAAGGGTCTCAGGTTTGGTATAAGCATTGAGATATCACATCTCTGCTATCGGAAGGGTCTAAGGATTGGATTGGGAAGGAATTGGATATCCCTTCTCATGCTATAGGAAGGGTCTCAGGTTGGAATGGGTAGGAGTTGGATATCACATCTCATGTTATAGGAAGGGTCTCAAGATTGAAATGGGAAGGATTTGGATATCACATCTCTTGCTATAGGAAGGGTCTCAGGTTTTCTATTAGAAACATTGAGATATGACATCTCATGCTATAGGAAGGGTTTCAGTATTGGAATGGGAAGGATTTGGATATCACATCTCATGCTAAAGGAAGGGTCTCAGGTTTGGAAGGGGAAGGATTTGGATATCATATCTCATGTTATAGGACATATCTCATGTTATAGGACGGGTCCCAGGTTTGGTATTAGAAGCATTGAGATATCACATCTCATGGTATAGGAAGATTCTCAGGATTGGAATGGGAAGGAGTTGGATCTCCCTTCTCATGCTACAGGAAGGGTCTCAGGTTGGAATGGGAAGGAGTTGGATATCACATCTCGTTATAGGAAGGGTCTCAGGATTGGAATGGGAAGGAATTGGATATCACATCTCTTGCTATAGGAAGGGTCTCAGGTTTGGAAGGGGAAGGATTTGGATATCATATCTCATGTTATAGGACCGGTCCCAGGTCTGGTATTAGAAGCATTGAGATATCACATCTCATGCTATAGGAGGAGTCTCAGGATTGGAATGGGCAGGAGTTGAATATCACCTCTCATGCTAAAGGAAGGGTATCAGGTTTGATAGAAGCATTGAGATATCACATCTCATGCTATAGGAAGGAACTCAGGATTGGAATGGGAAGGAGTTGGATATCACATCTAATGCCATAGGAAGGGTCATCAGGTTTGGTATAAGCATTGAGATATCACATCTCTGCTATCGGAAGGGTCTCAGGATAGGAATGGTAAGGACTTAGAATTCACATCTCATACTATAGGGAGGGTCTCAGTTTTGATATTAGAAGCATTGAGCTATCACATCTCATGCTATCGGAAGGGTCTCAGGATTGGAATGGGAAGGAGTTTGATATTTCATCTCAAGCTATAGGAAGGGTCTCAGGTTTGGAAAGGGAAGGATTTGGATTTCACATCTCATGTTATAGGATGGTTCTCATGTTTGGTTTTAGAAGCATTGAGATATCACATCTCATGCTATCGGAAGGGTCTCAGGTTTGGAAAGGGAAGGATTTGGATTTCACATGTTATAGGATGGTTCTCAGGTTTGGTTTTAGAAGCATTAAATTATAACATCTCATGCTATAGGAAGGGTCTCAGGTTTGGAATGGGAATGATTTGGATTTCACATCTCATGTTATAGGATGGTTCTCATGTTTGGTTTTAGAAGCATTGAAATATCACATCTCATGCTATCTGAAGGGTCTCAGGTTTGGAATGGGAAGGAGTTTGATATCACATCTCATGTTAGAGGTAGGATCTCAGGTTTGGTATTAGAGGCATTGAGATATGACATCTCATGCCATCAGAAGGGTCTCAGGATTGGAATGGGAAGGAGTTGGATATCACATCTCATGCTAAAGGGAGGGTCTAAGGTTTGGAAGGGGAAGGATTTGGACATCACATCTCATGTTATTGGAAGGATCTGAGGTTTGGTATTAGAAGCATTGAGATATCACATCTCATGCTATCGGAAGGGTCTCAGGTTTGGTATAAGCATTGAGATATCACATCTCTGCTATCGGAAGGGTCTCAGGATTGGAATGGGAAGGATTTGGATATCACATCTCATGTTATAGGAAGGGTCTCAGGTTTGGTATTAGAAGCATTGAGATATCACATCTCATGCTATATTAAGGGTCTCAGGAATGGAATGGGAAGGACTTGGATATCACATCTCATGATAAAGGAAGGGTCTAAGGTTTGGAAGGGGAAGGATTTGGATATCACATCTCATGTTATTGGACCGGTCTCAGGTTTGGTATTAGAAGCATTGAGATATCAAGTCTCATGGTATAGGACGGGAGTTTGATATCACATCTCATGCCATGGTATGGGTCTCAGGTTTTGTAGAAGCATTGGGATATCACATCTCATGCTATTGGAAGGGTATCAGGATTGGATTTGGAAGGAATTGGATATCCCATCTCATGCTATAGGAAGGGTCTCAGGTTGGAGTAGAAGGAGTTGGATATCACATCTCATGTTATAGGAAGGGTCTCAGGATTGGAATGGGAAGGACTTGGATATCACATCTCATGTTATAGGAAGGATCTCAGGTTTTGTATTAGAAGCATTGAGATATCACATCTCATGCTATAGGAAGGGTCTCAGGATTGGAATGTGAAGCATTTGGATATCACATCTCATGCTAAAGGAAGGGTCTCAGGTTTGGTATAAGCATTGAGATATCACATCTCTGCTATCGGAAGGGTCTAAGGATTGGATTGGGAAGGAATTGGATATCCCTTCTCATGCTATAGGAAGGGTCTCAGGTTGGAATGGGTAGGAGTTGGATATCACATCTCATGTTATAGGAAGGGTCTCAAGATTGAAATGGGAAGGATTTGGATATCACATCTCTTGCTATAGGAAGGGTCTCAGGTTTTCTATTAGAAACATTGAGATATGACATCTCATGCTATAGGAAGGGTTTCAGTATTGGAATGGGAAGGATTTGGATATCACATCTCATGCTAAAGGAAGGGTCTCAGTTTTGGAAGGGGAAGGATTTGGATATCATATCTCATGTTATAGGACATATCTCATGTTATAGGACGGGTCCCAGGTTTGGTATTAGAAGCATTGAGATATCACATCTCATGGTATTGGAAGGGTCTCAGGATTGGAATGGGAAGGAGTTGGATCTCCCTTCTCATGCTACAGGAAGGGTCTCAGGTTGGAATGGGAAGGAGTTGGATATCACATCTCGTTATAGGAAGGGTCTCAGGATTGGAATGGGAAGGAATTGGATATCACATCTCTTGCTATAGGAAGGGTCTCAGGTTTGGAAGGGGAAGGATTTGGATATCATATCTCATGTTATAGGACCGGTCCCAGGTCTGGTATTAGAAGCATTGAGATATCACATCTCATGCTATAGGAGGAGTCTCAGGATTGGAATGGGAAGGAGTTGGATATCACGTCTCATGATATAGGAAGGGTCTCAGGATTGGAATGGGCAGGAGTTGAATATCACCTCTCATGCTAAAGGAAGGGTATCAGGTTTGATAGAAGCATTGAGATATCACATCTCATGCTATAGGAAGGAACTCAGGATTGGAATGGGAAGGAGTTGGATATCACATCTAATGCCATAGGAAGGGTCATCAGGTTTGGTATAAGCATTGAGATATCACATCTCTGCTATCGGAAGGGTCTCAGGATAGGAATGGTAAGGACTTAGAATTCACATCTCATACTATAGGGAGGGTCTCAGTTTTGATATTAGAAGCATTGAGCTATCACATCTCATGCTATCGGAAGGGTCTCAGGATTGGAATGGGATGGAGTTGGATATCACATCTCAAGCTATCTCAGGATTGGAATGGGAAGGAGTTTGATATTTCATCTCAAGCTATAGGAAGGGTCTCAGGTTTGGAAAGGGAAGGATTTGGATTTCACATCTCATGTTATAGGATGGTTCTCATGTTTGGTTTTAGAAGCATTGAGATATCACATCTCATGCTATCGGAAGGGTCTCAGGTTTGGAAAGGGAAGGATTTGGATTTCACATGTTATAGGATGGTTCTCAGGTTTGGTTTTAGAAGCATTAAATTATAACATCTCATGCTATAGGAAGGGTCTCAGGTTTGGAATGGGAAGGAGTTGGATATCACATCTCTGCTATCTGAAGGGTCTCAGGATTGGAATGGGAAGGAGTTGGATATCCCATCTCGTTATAGGAAGGGTCTCAGGTTTGGTATTAGAAGCAATGAGATATCACATCTCATGCTATAGGAAGGGTCTAAGGTTTGGAAGGGGACGGATTTGGGTATCACATCTCATGTTATAGGACCGGTCTCAGGTTTGGTATTTGAAGCATTGAGATATCAAGTCTCATGGTATAGGACGGGTCTCAGAATTGGAATGAGAAGGAGTTGGATATCACATCTCAAGCTATAGGAAGGGTCTCATGATTGGAATGGGAAGGAGTTGGATATCACATCTCATGTTATAGGAAGGGTCTCAGGATTGGAATGGGAAGGACTTGGATATCACATCTCATTCTATAGGAAGGCTCTCAGGGTTGGAAGGGGAAGGAGTTGGATATCACATTTCATGTTAGAGGTAGGATCTCAGGTTTGGTTTTAGAGGCATTGAGATATCACATCTCATGCCATCAGAAGGGTCTCAGGATTGGAATGGGAAGGAGTTGGATATCAAATCTCATGCTAAAGGGATGGTCTAAGGTTTGGAAGGGGAAGGATTTGGATATTCCATCTCATGTTATTGGACCGGTCTCAGGTTTGGTATTAGAAGCATTGAGATATCACATCTCATGCTATCGGAAGGGTCTTAGGTTTGGTATAAGCATTGAGATATCACATCTCTGCTATCGGAAGGGTCTCAGGATTGGAATGGGAAGGATTTGGATATCACATCTCATGTTATAGGAAGGGTCTCAGGTTTGGTATTAGAAGCATTGAGATATCACATCTCATGCTATAGGAAGGGTCTCAGGATTGGAATGGGAAGGACTTGGATATCACATCTCATGTTATAGGAAGGGTCTCAGGTTTGGTATTAGAAGCATTGAGATATCACATCTCATGCTATAGGAAGGGTCTCAGGAATGGAATGGGAAGGACTTGGATATCACATCTCATGATAAAGGAAGGGTCTAAGGTTTGGAAGGGGAAGGATTTGGATATCACATCTCATGTTATTGGACCGGTCTCAGGTTTGGTATTAGAAGCATTGAGATATCAAGTCTCATGGTATAGGACGGGAGTTTGATATCACATCTCATGCCATGGTATGGGTCTCAGGTTTTGTAGAAGCATTGGGATATCACATCTCATGCTATCGGAAGGGTATCAGGATTGGATTTGGAAGGAGTTGGATATCCCATCTCATGCTATAGGAAGGGTCTCAGGTTGGAATAGAAGGAGTTGGATATCACATCTCATGTTATAGGAAGGGTCTCAGGATTGGAATGGGAAGGACTTGGATATCACATCTCATGCTGTAGGAAGGGTCTCAGGTTTGGAAAAGGAAGGAGTTGGATATCACATTTCATGTTAGAGGTAGGATCTCAGGTTTGGTATTAGAGGCATTGAGATATCACATCTCATGCTATCAGAAGGGTATCAGGATTGGAATGGGAAGGAGTTGGGTATCACATCTCATGTTATAGGACCGGTCTCAGGTTTGGTATCTGAAGCATTGAGATATCAAGTCTCATGGTATAGGACGGGTCTCAGAATTGGAATGAGAAGGAGTTGGATATCACATCTCAAGCTATAGGAAGGGTCTCATGATTGGAATGGGAAGGAGTTGGATATCACATCTCATGTTATAGGAAGGGTCTCAGGATTGGAATGGGATGGACTTGGATATCACATCTCATTATATAGGAAGGCTCTCAGGGTTGGAAGGGGAAGGAGTTGGATATCACATTTCATGTTAGAGGTAGGATCTCAGGTTTGGTTTTAGAGGCATTGAGATATCACATCTCATGCCATCAGAAGGGTCTCAGGATTGGAATGGGAAGGAGTTGGATATCAAATCTCATGCTAAAGGGATGGTCTAAGGTTTGGAAGGGGAAGGATTTGGATATCACATCTCATGTTATTGGACCGGTCTCAGGTTTGGTATTAGAAGCATTGAGATATCCCATCTCATGCTATCGGAAGGGTCTTTGGTTTGGTATAAGCATTGAGATATCACATCTCTGCTATCGGAAGGGTCTCAGGATTGGAATGGGAAGGATTTGGATATCACAATTCATGTTATAGGAAGGGTCTCAGGTTTGGTATTAGAAGCATTGAGATATCACATCTCATGCTATAGGAAGGATCTCAGGATTGGAATGGGAAGGACTTGGATATCACATCTCATGTTATAGGAAGGGTCTCAGGTTTGGTATTAGAAGCATTGAGATATCACATCTCATGCTATAGGAAGGGTCTCAGGAATGGAATGGGAAGGACTTGGATATCACATCTCATGATAAAGGAAGGGTCTAAGGTTTGGAAGGGGAAGGATTTGGATATCACATCTCATGTTATTGGACCGGTCTCAGGTTTGGTATTAGAAGCATTGAGATATCAGGTCTCATGGTATAGGACGGGAGTTTGATATCACATCTCATGCCATGGTATGGGTCTCAGGTTTTGTAGAAGCATTGGGATATCACATCTCATGCTATCGGAAGGGTATCAGGATTGGATTTGGAAGGAGTTGGATATCCCATCTCATGCTATAGGAAGGGTCTCAGGTTGGAATAGAAGGAGTTGGATATCACATCTCATGTTATAGGAAGGGTCTCAGGATTGGAATGGGAAGGACTTGGATATCACATCTCATGCTGTAGGAAGGGTCTCAGGTTTGGAAAAGGAAGGAGTTGGATATCACATTTCATGTTAGAGGTAGGATCTCAGGTTTGGTATTAGAGGCATTGAGATATCACATCTCATGCTATCAGAAGGGTATCAGGATTGGAATGGGAAGGAGTTGGATATCACATCTCATGCTAAAGGGAGGGTCTCAGGTTTGGAATGGGAAGGATTTGGATATCACATCTCACGTTATAGGAAGGACCTTAGGTTTGGTATTAGAAGCATTGAGATATCACATCTCATGCTATAGGAAGGGTCTCGGGATTGGAATGGGAAGGAGTTGGATATCACATCTCATGTTATAGGAAGGATCTCAGGTTTGGTATTAGAAGCATTGAGATATCACATCTCATGCTATAGGAAGGGTCTCAGGATTGGAATGGGAAGGAGTTGGATATCACATCTCATGCTATGGGAAGGGTCTCAGGTTTGGTATAAGCATTGAAATATCACATCTCTGCTATCGGAAGGGTCTCAGGATTGGAATGGGAGGAGCTGGATATCACATCTCATGCTATGGGAAGGGTCTCAGGTTTGGTATAAGCATTGAAATATCACATCTCTGCTATCGGAAGGGTCTCAGGATTGGAATGGGAGGAGCTGGATATCACATCTCATGCTAAAGGAAGGGTCTCAGGTTTGGAAGGGGAAGGAGTTGGATATCACATCTCATGCTAAAGGGAGGGTCTCAGGTTTGGAATGGGAAGGATTTGGATATCACATCTCATGTAATAGGAAGGACCTTAGGTTTGGTATTAGAAGCATTGAGATATCACATCTCATGCTATAGGAAGGGTCTCGGGATTGGAATGGGAAGGAGTTGGATATCACATCTCATGTTATTGGAAGGATCTCAGGTTTGGTATTAGAAGCATTGAGATATCACATCTCATGCTATCGGAAGGGTCTTAGGTTTGGTATAAGCATTGAGATATCACATCTCTGCTATCGGAAGGGTCTCAGGATTGGAATGGGAAGGATTTGGATATCATAATTCATGTTATAGGAAGGGTCTCAGGTTTGGTATTAGAAGCATTGAGATATCACATCTCATGCTATAGGAAGGGTCTCAGGATTGGAATGGGAAGGACTTGGATATCACATCTCATGTTATAGGAAGGGTCTCAGGTTTGGTATTAGAAGCATTGAGATATCACATCTCATGCTATAGGAAGGGTCTCAGGAATGCAATGGGAAGGACTTGGATATCACATCTCATGATAAAGGAAGGGTCTAAGGTTTGGAAGGGGAAGGATTTGGATATCACATCTCATGTTATTGGACCGGTCTCAGGTTTGGTATTAGAAGCATTGAGATATCAAGTCTCATGGTATAGGACGGGAGTTTGATATCACATCTCATGCCATGGTATGGGTCTCAGGTTTTGTAGAAGCATTGGTATATCACATCTCATGCTATCGGAAGGGTATCAGGATTGGATTTGGAAGGAGTTGGATATCCCATCTCATGCTATAGGAAGGGTCTCAGGTTGGAATAGAAGGAGTTGGATATCACATCTCATTTTATAGGAAGGGTCTCAGGATTGGAATGGGAAGGACTTGGATATCACATCTCATGCTGTAGGAAGGGTCTCAGGTTTGGAAAAGGAAGGAGTTGGATATCACATTTCATGTTAGAGGTATGATCTCAGGTTTGGTATTAGAGGCATTGAGATATCAGATCTCATGCTATCAGAAGGGTATCAGGATTGGAATGGGAAGGAGTTGGATATCACATCTCATGCTAAAGGGAGGGTCTCAGGTTTGGAATGGGAAGGATTTGGATATCACATCTCATGTTATAGGAAGGACCTTAGGTTTGGTATTAGAAGCATTGAGATATCACATCTCATGCTATAGGAAGGGTCTCGGGATTGGAATGGGAAGGAGTTGGATATCACATCTCATGTTATAGGAAGGATCTCAGGTTTGGTATTAGAAGCATTGAGATATCACATCTCATGCTATAGGAAGGGTCTCAGGATTGGAATGGGAAGGAGTTGGATATCACATCTCATGCTATGGGAAGGGTCTCAGGTTTGGTATAAGCATTGAAATGTCACATCTCTGCTATCGGAAGGGTCTCAGGATTGGAATGGGAGGAGCTATATATCACATCTCATGCTAAAGGAAGGGTCTCAGGTTTGGAAGGGGAAGGATTTGGATATCACATCTCATGTTATAGGACGGGTCTCAGGTTTCGTATTAGAAGCATTGTGATATCACATCTCATGCTATAGGGTGTGTCTCAGGATTGGAATGGGAAGGAGTTGGATATCACATCTCATGCTATAGGAAGGGTTTCAGGTTTGGTAGAAGCATTGAGATATCACATCTCATGCTATAGGAAGAGTCTCAGGTTTGGGAAGGGAAGGATTTGGATTTCACATCTCATGTTATAGGATGGTTCTCATGTTTGGTTTTTGAAGCATTGAGATATCACATCTCATGCTATCGGAAGGGTCTCAGGTTTGGAATGGGAAGGAGTTGGATATCACATCTCATGTTATAGGAAGGGTCTCAGGTTTGGAATGGGAAGGAGTTGGATATGACATCTCTTGTTATAGGGAGGGTCTCAGGATTTGAATGGTAAGGAGTTGGATATCACATCTCATGCTATAGGAAGGGTCTCAGGTTGGAATGGGAAGGAGTTGGATATCACATCTCATGTTATATACAGGAAGGGTCTCAGGATTGGAATGGGAAGGATTTGGATATCACATCTCTTGCTATAGGAAGGGTCTCAGGTTTTTTATTAGAAACATTGAGATATCACATCTCATGCTATAGGAAGGGTTTTAGGATTGGAATGGGAAGTATTTGGATATCACATCTCATGCTAAAGGAAGGGTCTCAGGTTTGGAAGGGGAAGGATTTGGATATCACATCTCATCCAATAGGAAGGGTCTCAGGTTTGGAATGGGAAGGAATTGGATATCACATCTCATGTTATAGGAAGGGTCTCAGGTTTTTTATTAGAAACATTGAGATATCACATCTCATGTTATAGGACGGTTCCCAGGTTTGGTATTAGAAGCATTGAGATATCACATCTCATGGTATAGGAAGGGTCTCAGGGTTGGAATGGGAAGGAGTTGGATATCACATCTCATCCAATAGGAAGGGTCTCAGGTTTGGAATGGGAAGGAATTGGATATCACATCTCATGTTATAGGAAGGATCTCAGGTTTGGTATTAGAAGCATTGAGATATCACATCTCATGCTATAGGAAGGGTCTCAGGATTGGAATGTGAAGGATTTGGATATCACATCTCATGCTAAAGGAAGGGTCTCAGGTTTGGTAGAAGCATTGAGATATCACATCTCATGCTATAGGAAGGGTCTCAGGATTTGAATAGCAAGGAGTTGGATATCACATCTCATGCCATAGGAAGGGTCTCAGGTTTGGTATAAGCATTGAGATATCACATCTCTGCTATCGGAAGGTTCTCAGGATTGGATTGGGAAGGAGTTGGATATCCCTTCCCATGCTATAGGAAGTGTCTCAGGTTGGAAGGGGAAGGAGTTGAATATCACATCTCATGTTATAGGAAGGGTCTCAGGATTGGAATGGGAAGGATTTGGATATCACATCTCTTGCTATAGGAAGGGTCTCAGGATTGGAATGGGAAGGATTTGGATATCACATCTCATGTCATAGGAAGGATCTCAGGTTTGGTATTAGAAGCATTGATATATCACATCTCATGCTATAGTAAGGGTCTCATGTTTGGAATGGGAAGGAGTTGGATATCACATATGCTATAGGAAGTGTCTCAGGTTTGGAACGGGAAGGAGTTGGATATCACATCTCATGTTATAGGAAGGGTCTCAGGTTTGGTATAAGCATTGAGATATCACATCTCTGCTATCAGGAGTGGCTCAGGATTGGAATGGGAAGGAGTTGGATATCCCATCTCATGTTAAAGGACGGGTCTCTGGTTTGGTATTAGAATCATTGAGATATCACATCGCATGCTGTAGGAAGGGTCTAAGGATTGGAATGGGATGGACTTGGATATCACATCTCATGCTATAGGTAGGCTCTCAGGTTTGGTATAAGCATTGAGATATCACATCTCATGCTATAGGAAGGGTCTCAGGATTGGAATGGGAAGGATTTGGATATCACATCTCATGCTATAGGAAGGGTCTCAGATTTGGTATAAGCATTGAGATATCACATCTCATGCTATAGGAAGGGTCTCAGGATTGGAATGGGAAGGAGTTGTATATGACATCTCAAGCCTTAGGAAGGGTCTCAGGTTTGGTATAAGCATTGAGATATCACATCTCTGCTATCGGAAGGGTCTCAGGATTGGAATGGGAAGGAGTTGGATATCCCATCTCATGTTATAGGAAGGGTCTCAGGTTTGGTATTAGAAGCATTGAGATATCACATCTCATGCTATAGGAAGGGTCTCAGGATTGGAAAGGGAAGGACTTGGATGTCACATCTCATGCTATAGGGAGGGTCTCAAGTTTGATATTAGAAGCATTGAGATAACAAATCTCATGATATCGGAAGGGTCTCAGGATTGGAATGGGAAGGAGTTGGATATCACATCTCATTATAAAGGAAGGGTCTAAGGTTTGGAAGGGGAAGGATTTGGATATCACATCTCATGTTATAGGACGGGTCTCAGGTTTGGTATTAGAAGCATTGAGATATCAAGTCTCATGGTATAAGAAGGGTCTCAGAATTGGAATGGGAAGGAGTTGGATATCACATCTCAAGCTATAGGAAGCGTCTCAGGATTGGAATGGGAAGGAGTTTGATATCACATCTCATGCCATAGTATGGGTCTCAGGTTTGGTAGAAGCATTGGGATATCACATCTCATGCTATAGGAAGGGTCTCAGGATTGGAATGGGAAGAAGTTGGATATCACATCTCAAGCTATAGGAAGGGTCTCAGGTTTGGTATAAGCATTGAGATATCACATCTCATGCTATAGGAAGGGTCTCAGGGTTGGAATGGGAAGGAGTTGTTTATGACATCTCATGCCATAGGAAGGGTCTCAGGTTTGGTATAAGCATTGAGATTTCACATCACATGCTATAGGAAGGGTCTCAGGATTGGAATGGGAAGTACTTGGATATCACATCACATGCTATAGGAAGGGTCTCAGGATTGGAATGGGAAGGACTTGGATATCACATCTCATGCTATAGGCAGGGTCTCAGGTTTGGAAAGGGAAGGAGATGGATATCACATTTCATGTTAGAGGTAGGATCTCAGGTTTGGTATTAGAGGCAATGAGATATCACATCTCATGCTATCAGAAGGGTCTCAGGATTGGAATGGGAAGGAGTTGGATATCACATTTCATGCTAAAGGGAGGGTCTCAGGTTTGGAAGGGGAAGGATTTGGAAATCACATCTCATATTATAGGAAGGATCTCAGGTTTGGTATTAGAAGCATTGAGATATCACATCTCATGCTATCGGAAGGATCTCAGGTTTGGTATAAGAGGCATTGAGATATCACATCTCATGCTATCATAAGGGTCTCAGGATTGGAATGGGAAGGAGTTGGATATCACATCTCATGTTATAGGAAGGATCTCAGGTTTGGTATTAGAAGCATTGAGACATCACATCTCATGCTATAGGAAGGGTCTCAGGATTGGAATGGGAAGGAGTTGGATATCACATCTCATGCTATAGGAAGGGTCTCAGGTTTGGTATAAGCATTGAGATATCACATCTCATGCTATAGGAAGGGTCTCAGGATTGGAATGGGAAGGATTTGGATATCACATCTTATGCTATAGGAAGGGTCTCAGGTTTGGTATAAGCATTGAGATATCACATCTCATGCTATAGGAAGGGTCTCAGGATTGGAATGGGAAGAAGTTGGATATCACATCTCATGCTATAGGAAGGGTCTTAGGGTTGGAATGGGAAGGAGTTGTATATGACATCTCATGCCATAGGAAGGGTCTCAGGTTTGGTATAAGCATTGAGATATCACATCACATGCTATAGGAAGGGTCTCAGGATTGGAATGGGAAGGACTTGGATATCACTTCTCATGCTATAGGCAGGGTCTCAGGTTTGGAAAGGGAAGGAGATGGATATCACATTTCATGTTAGAGGTAGGATCTCAGGTTTGGTATTAGAGGCATTGAGATATCACATCTCATGCTATCAGAAGGGTCTCAGGATTGGAATGGGAAGGAGTTGGATATCACATTTCATGCTAAAGGGAGGGTCTCAGGTTTGGAAGGGGAAGGATTTGGAAATCACATCTCATATTATAGGAAGGATCTCAGGTTTGGTATTAGAAGCATTGAGATATCACATCTCATGCTATCGGAAGGATCTCAGGTTTGGTATAAGAGGCATTGAGATATCACATCTCATGCTATCATAAGGGTCTCAGGATTGGAATGGGAAGGAGTTGGATATCACATCTCATGTTATAGGAAGGATCTCAGGTTTGGTATTAGAAGCATTGAGACATCACATCTCATGATATAGGAAGGGTCTCAGGATTGGAATGGGAAGGAGTTGGATATCACATCTCATGCTATAGGAAGGGTCTCAGGTTTGGTATAAGCATTGAGATATCACATCTCATGCTATAGGAAGGGTCTCAGGATTGGAATGGGAAGGATTTGGATATCACATCTTATGCTATAGGAAGGGTCTCAGGTTTGGTATAAGCATGGAGATATCACTTCTCATGCTATAGGAAGGGTCTCAGGATTGGAATGGGAAGGAGTTGGATATCACATCTCATGCTATAGGAAGGGTCTCAGATTTGGTATAAGCATTGAGATATCACATCTCATGCTATAGGAAGGGTCTCAGGATTGGAATGGGAAGGAGTTGTATATGACATCTCAGGCCATAGGAAGGGTCTCAGATTTGGTATAAGCATTGAGATATCACATCTCATGATATCGGAAGGGTCTCAGGATTGGAATGGGAAGGAGTTGGATATCACATTTCATGATAAAGGAAGGGTCTAAGGTTTGGAAGGGGAAGGATTTGGATATCACATCTCATGTTATAGGACGGGTCTCAGGTTTGGTATTAGAAGCATTGAGATATCAAGTCTCATGGTATAAGAAGGGTCTCAGGATTGGAATGGGAAGGAGTTTGATATCACATCTCATGCCATAGTATGGGTCTCAGGTTTGGTAGAAGCATTGGGATATCACATCTCATGCTATCGGAAGGGTATCAGGATTGGATTTGGAAGGAGTTGGATATCCCATCTCATGCTATAGGAAGGGTCTCAGGTTGGGTATTAGAAGCATTGAGATATCAAGTCTCATGGTATAAGAAGGGTCTCAGGATTGGAATGGGAAGGAGTTGGATATCCCATCTCATGCTATAGGAAGGGTCTCAGGTTGGAATGGGAAGGAGTTGGATATCACATTTCATGTTATAGGAAGGGTCTCAGGATTGGAATGGGAAGGACTTGGATATCATATCTCATGCTATAGGAAGGCTCTCAGGTTTGGAAGGGGAAGGAGTTGGATATCACATTTCATGTTAGAGGAAGGATCTCAGGTTTGGTATTAGAGGCCTTGAGATATCACATCTCATGCTATAGGAAGGGTCTCAGGATTGGAATGGGAAGGAGTTGGATATCACATCTCAAGCTATAGGAAGGGTCTCAGGTTTGGTATAAGCATTGAGATATCACATCTCATGCTATAGGAAGGGTCTCAGGATTGGAATGGGAAGAAGTTGGATATCACATCGCATGCTATAGGAAGGGTCTCAGGTTTGGTATAAGCATTGAGATATCACATCTCATGCTATAGGAAGGGTCTCAGGATTGGAATGGGAAGGAGTTGTATATGCCATCTCATGCCATAGGAAGGGTCTCAGGTTTGGTATAAGCATTGAGATATCACATCACATGCTATAGGAAGGGTCTCAGGATTGGAATGGGAAGGACTTGGATATCACATATCATGCTATAGGCAGGGTCTCAGGTTTGGAAAGGGAAGGAGATGGATATCACATTTCATGTTAGAGGTAGGATCTCAGGTTTGGTATTAGAGGCATTGAGAAATCACATCTCATGCTATCAGAAGGGTCTCAGGATTGGAATGGGAAGGAGTTGGATATCACATCTCATGCTAAAGGGAGGGTCTCAGGTTTGGAAGGGGAAGGATTTGGAAATCACATCTCATATTATAGGAAGGATCTCAGGTTTGGTATTAGAAGCATTGAGATATCACATCTCGTGCTATCGGAAGGATCTCAGGTTTGGTATAAGAGGCATTGAGATATCACATCTCATGCTATCATAAGGGTCTCAGGATTGGAATGGGAAGGAGTTGGATATCACATCTCATGTTATAGGAAGGATCTCAGGTTTGGTATTGGAAGCATTGAGACATCACATCTCATGCTATAGGAATGGTCTCAGGATTGGAATGGGTAGGAGTTGGATGTTACATTCTTGCTATAGGAAGGGTCTCATGTTTGGAATGGGAAGGAGTTGGATATCACATATGCTATAGGAAGTGTCTTAGGTTTGGAACGGGAAGGAGTTGGATATCACATCTCATGTTATAGGAAGGGTCTCAGGTTTGGTATAAGCATTGAGATATCACATCTCTGCTATCAGGAGTGGCTCAGGATTGGAATGGGAAGGAGTTGGATATCCCATCTCATGTTAAAGGACGGGTCTCTGGTTTGGTATTAGAATCATTGAGATATCACATCGCTGTTAGGAAAGATTTCGTAATTGTAGGGAAT
The DNA here is from genome assembly GCF_040938575.1 of Ambystoma mexicanum. Lineage (NCBI taxonomy): Eukaryota > Metazoa > Chordata > Amphibia > Caudata > Ambystomatidae > Ambystoma > Ambystoma mexicanum. The sequence goes on along the minus strand of NW_027182455.1, from coordinate 14,156,606 downwards.
TTTCCTTCCATGTGGCAACCCCTAAACTTTTTGCTATTGTTTTTAACCTTGTTCTTGACTTTGCCAGAGAAGTACAGCCTTCTGCCGCACTTCTCTGGGCTTTCGCTCCTTTCTTACGGGGAAACTGACATGCCCTTAAGACAGTCAGTACCGGGGAACGCTGTTTCCCGTAGTTTCTTTTATCATGTTGCGGCTTTAGTGCAACATGACACAAGAGGGCACTGTAAGCTAAGTTACAGCTCTCTTGGGTCTCTAGCCTTCTACAGGCCCTAGATACTCTTTTAGGATGGTATTTGATCGGTGCAAGTCATTCAGGGACTGGAATGGTGGCAGCGATCGTTTTGTTTATTTTGAGCTCCTTTTGGCGTTCTGAGCACGTTTTTCGCACTGAACCCAAAATGGTGGCCTGGCTCCCAAAATGGCCAGACCACGAGGCTCCTTTGTCCTGTCCACTGACCGTCTTGCTCCCTTCACCTTCCCCAGGTCGGGCGACCCGGGGCCTTCCTTATTTGGGCATGTACTTTCCCGCGAAACGTGGTTGCTTTCGCGGGCTTCTACATGTCGTTTGTGTGCCTCCAGGGTGGGGGCTGGGATGTCTGGTCCCAATACACATCCTGGGTGCCAGAGAGTCTAGGGTGGTGTGAATGCCTGGGACCACCGTGGTCCGTGATTGGTCCACGTATGGTATGTGTGTTGATGAGCGGATCTCCCATTGGCTCCCCTCCGTTTTGGCGCGAAGGGAACCGTGGATAAGAGGGAGCTGGAAACACCACTACCAGGTCGATCTCCTGAGTTCTCACGAACGAAGGAATACAGGAGCCAAGTATCCTGCAACCAAGAGGCTGGACCGAGGAATCGCTGGTGACCCGCTGAAGGAATCCTCCTTTGCACTGCTGTCGTCCTGTGAAACCCTTTCCTCCTTGGATCGAACCAGAAGGCCTGTACTGGTGCTTCGACCTTTGGAATAGCAGGAACAGCTATTCCCGGCGACTTCATCCTCTCCTGCCAAGTAAGCCTTCGGAAGTGTCTCTGGGCCATCCAGTTGACTGACCAGCTTACAAGGGAGTCCTGCTCTGTAACCGCCGCCAGGTTGTGTTGTATTCCGAGTCCTTGTCACTCTCCCACGCTTCGTACACTTGGCGTTCCCAAGTCTGAAGGGAGGAGTGTACATTTGGCTCGAATACACACGGCCGCTCCGTTGTCCTGCTGCGGCAACAAACTGTGCTGGTTTCGTCGATTGGGACGTCTTTTTGCTCTACACGACTACGAGGCGTTCCCTGCTCTTCTGAACCTGCCAGCTGCTAAAACGAACGTGGAGAAGCCTGGGTCTGCTTGCTTCGGGGACCGGTGAGTAGTTTAGCTATGATCTGGTCGCCCTCCTGCAGTATCCCATTGCTTTTCCCTGCTGTGTAAAAACAGCACCCTTTTGGCCGTACTCGCGCTCTACTTCTGCCCGCTGTGGAGGCTGCGCTTGAGTTACGGAACCTGTTCTCCTTCTGCTGTGCACTAACCCAAACTGCCTGACTTCCTCCGAAGAGCTTCCCCTTTTGCCCCTTGGCACCGGCGTGGCAGGTACTTTGAGCACAAGGATCCACTCTTCGCAGGGCTCGGACTTCCATCTAGTAGGTGCCTCTGAAGGCGAACTGAGTCTAAAGCGGTATCGCACTGCCTGTTTTCCTTCCCTGGCAGGTGGACTACATATTTCGTGCTTTAAACGCTTGCGACTGTGTATTTGTATATATATTGTGTTGATATGGTATGTGTTGGTTTAATATTGTGATATTGTGATTTTCTCGCTACGGTCATTATTTTAAAGGCCTTAAAATAAATGTGTATCTATTTTTGATATAACAACTGTTTGGAGTAGTTTGTAAGCGCTCTTGCTTTGTGTGCTCATTGCGGGCTTTCAGTCACCCTCACCCCTCTTGAGACCTAGTCTTGACCGCCGCGATCGCTACCTTGATTGGTCTGGCTTGTCCAGAGGTTACCCTGTTCCAAGTAATTAGGTTGGCCTTCTGAACTTCTGCGCCACCAGGACAGAGTTCAGAAATCCGTCTTAACAAATTGGTGTACAGCGGTGGGATACGACTGAAGGTATCCAGTGTTGCGCTCGAACTAAGGCATTTCAGGTTATTCCAAACAGTACACGTAGTGAATTGTTATAGAATAACTTTAAAAAGGCCATAGTCCTATCAAACAGTATGGAAGCAAATACCTTGTTAACTTTAAATGCTTCCAAATCAGAAACATTGAAAAAGATGTGTGCGGAGAGAGGTGTTTCCTCTCAAGGCACAAAATTGGAAATGATCCAGAGAATCGTGGCGTGGCAAGAAGCGCAGCTTGACGCTATAACTTCCGAGGACAGTGCAGAAGGTGGTGGGGCTGCTCTCACTGGTAGAACCGACGGTTCTGCCGCTGCACTGATCCATCGCGACCACGAGGACAGGGAGGATGTAATGTTTAATGTTTCCTCTGCCAGTGTTGATGGGGAGGCTATGCTTGAATTCAAGAAGCAAGAGCTGCGGTTTAGGCAGCAGGAGCTTGAATTCAGCATAGCCAAACTAAAAATCGAACAGGCAGAAAAACAGAAAGACAGGGATCACCAGTTGGAACTGGCCAAGCTTCAGGTTGCAAATGGGTCCAAGGGTCCTGGACATGGGTCTGGGGCTTCCTCTCATCCACGGTTTCCAAAAGATCTGCTCAGTGTATATGAAGAAAGGAATGACATTATGGACTGGCTGAATGCGTTTGAGTATGCATGCGAGGTTCAAAAAGTTGACAGTGCTGATAAGATTGCGTGGTTGCTCAGTAGACTGCCCCATTCTGGCTGTAGTGCCATTATGGAAATGTCGAAGGCTGAGCGGGCTGATTTCGCAATGTTAAAGCAAACTCTCATTTTAAAGTTTGGGAAGACTCCGGCCCAATATTTAAAGCGTTTTCGAGAGTATAAGAAAAAGGAAGGTGGTACTTGGGTATCTTATGTCGCTGAATCCTTGAAAAACTTAACTGGCTGGGTCGAAGATTATAAGGTTTCTACCTTCGAAGGCATGATAAATCTTGTCATGCTGGAACATATTTTTGCTTCTTCTTCCCCGGAGCTTAAGCAGCATTTGGCCGATTCGAAGGAGATAGATCCTAAGAAGCTGGCCATTGCAGCAGACTTATGGGTGTCACATCGAGTGTCCCATAAGGACAAAACTCATCCTGGTAAGCAGGAGGAAGGGAAAAAGTCCAAAGATATGGAGGGTGGGGAATCTGCTAAATCTTCTTCCCATAAGGGCCACAAAAAGAAAAACAAGGGTAAGACACAAGAGAACTCACAGGGTAGTGGAGGTCAGCCTCCGAAACAGAACTCTGGTTACAATAAGCCTCCCTATGTAAACAGACCCACTGGGGCTTGTTTGTCTTGTGGAGCAACTGACCATGTGAAGGGGGATCCCCGGTGTAAGGTTAGACCTTTGGGGGTCCACTCCGCTAATCTGGCCTTCTCCTCCTACGAGGAAGAAGAGATTACAGGAGCATCCTTCTCCTCAGACTCATTTCCCAGCGGGATAGAGGCTGAGGTAGTTTTAGTGTCCCTGGGTTCCTGGGAGCCTAAAGTCGCAGAGGCTTATGCTAGGATTCCGGATAATACCAAGCACTACTTTAAAGACAGTGTGCTGATCAATGGAGTGGATACTCCAGCTCTTAGGGATAGTGGGTGCAGTCGCACTGTAGTGGATTCTACCTTGGTAGACTCAGAGGAAGTTGCCAGAGCTACTCTGATGCCCACTAAGTTGGCTGACAGCCCCCTCCGTATGTTTCCCGTGATCCCTGTAAATCTTACTTTAAATGGTACAGCAGTCAGGATTCCAGTGAGCATTCAGAGAAACGTCCCGGGAAAGGTCTTGTTAGGTAATGATCTCAGAGCTTTAGGGCTCGTAGGAGACACTGCCGAAAGACCCTACACACGGTCTCAAGCACGGGCAGCATTGGCCAAGTCCAATACGCCGCCCCAGCCGAAGGGGAAGCCCAAGGCGAAAGGAGTCTACAAGTCAAAACGAGGGAAAGAGAATATTCCCCCGAGCTCGCCTACCACTGCGGTGGAGGAAGTTGGTCAATCGCCCGGGCCTGACGAGGAGGTGGCGATGCCTGAAGTATTCGACCCCAACGATCATCCTGAACTAAAAGACTTGTTAGTTGAAGGAGGTCCTGATAGGGACGAATTCAGTAAAGGCCAACGTGAGTGCCCATCTCTGGAAGGCCTAAGGAGACAGGCCTGCTCCCAGCTTGAGGGTGAACCTCCTGGGATGCGTAGGATTTACCAGGAAGGTGGACTCCTGTATAGTGAGCCCACAGAGTCTACAGAAGGAGACCATAGGAGGTTGGTGGTTCCCCTTGCTGTTAGGCCCTTCCTCCTGCAGTTGGCGCATGAAGTTCCCATTGCTGGTCACCTCGGTATGAGGAAAACCAAGCAAAGGTTATCCATGCACTTCTACTGGCCCAAGATGGGGGAGCAAGTAGAAAGTCACTGCAGGAGTTGTGCCTCCTGCCAGTTGTCTGGTAAGGTTGGCGCGACAATCCAAGCTCCGTTGGTACCGCTCCCAGTTGTGGGGGTACCATTTGAAAGGGTAGGGATCGACATGGTTGGTCCCCTTGACCCGCAAACATCTTCAGGCAATAGGTTTATCCTGGTGCTGGTCGACCATGCAACCAGGTATCCTGAGGCCGTCCCATTTACAACTGTAACTGCCAAGCCAGTTGCAGAAGCTTTACTCGGCATGTTTACTAGGGTTGGCTTCCCTAAAGAAGTTGTGTCGGATCATGGCAGCAACTTTATGTCGAAGTATAGGCAGGCTATGTGGAAAGAATGTGGGGTCACCTACAGGTTCTCTTCTGCATACCACCCCCAGACCAATGGTCTGGGGGGGCGTTTCGACAGCTCGTTAACGAGCATGATTGGGGCTCTGGAGGAGCCCCAGAGAAGAAAATGGGATCTTCTTGTTTCATGCTTACTGTTTGCCTACCGAGAGGTACCACAGGAGGGTGTTGGCTTCAGCCCCTTCAAACTTCTGTTCGGTCATCCCGTACGGGGACCCTTAGCCATTGTCAAGGAGGGATGGGAGATGCCCACTCCCCCTGTTACTACCAATGTAGTTGATTATGTGCTAGGGCTCAGAAAACGGATGGTACTTCTGATGGGCTTGGCTAGTGATAAATTGAAGGCAGGGCAAGCGCTGGTGAAACCTTGGTACGACCAGAAAGCTTCCCTCATCAACTTTACACTTGGTCAGCAAGTCCTGATCATGAATCCCATAAGGCCTCAAGCTTTACAGGACAATTGGTCAGGCCCTTACCCAGTGGTGGAGCCCCTGGGTGAGGTTAACTATTCAGTGGACCTTGGAAGGCCTGGAAAGGCTCCCAAAGTGTTTCACATGAATAGGCTGAAGGCTTTCGTCCCAAGCGGCGAAATCGCAGCACTGCTATTGGCTTCAGACGTTGAGGAAGAGGAGTCTGAACCTCTCCCCGACCTGTTCCAAAGCAGTCCTTCAGAGAGCTCTTTTGAGGGTATCCGCGTGGCCCCTCACCAAAATGGACAAGGCTCAGTGGTTTACCTTGGACATGAAGTAGGTGGAGGGAGGAGACAGCCTCTACTCAGTCAGGTACAAGCAGTACAAGACTGGCCTACCCCCACTACGCAAACCCAAGTGAGAGCCTTTTTAGGACTCACGGGGTATTACCGCACTTTTGTGGCAGACTATGGCACCATAGCTGCTCCTCTGACTGCCCTCACAACTCCGAAGAAACCCAAGAAGGTAACTTGGACCGACGAGTGTGAGAAGGCCTTCAATGGCTTAAAAGACTCCTTGTGCCAGGCCCCTGTCCTTAGGGCCCCGGATTATCAAAGACCTTTTATCGTGCAGACGGATGCCTCTGACACTGGGATAGGAGCTGTACTATCACAAGTAGATGAGAAGGGTAAGGAACACCCTATCGGTTTTATTAGTCGCCAGTTTAAGGACAGAGAGCTCAGATGGTCCACGGTAGAGAAAGAATGTTTCTCTGTTGTGTGGGCCCTAAGGAAGCTGAGGCCCTACCTCTATGGGACCCACTTCACTGTGCAGACTGACCATAAGCCGTTAAAGTGGCTAATGAACATGAAGGGGGAGAATCCAAAGTTGCTTAGGTGGTCCATAAGTCTACAAGGCTTCGACTTCACTATTGAGCATAGGCCAGGTGTCCAACATAGCAATGCTGATGGGTTGTCCAGAATGTTTAACCGACCTGAACAAGAGACTCATCCAGGGGTGGATTAGTTCCCCCTGTCCATAGTCTGGGAGGGGCGAGTGTTAGGAAAGATTTCGTAATTGTAGGGAATTTTCCTTCCATGTGGCAACCCCTAAACTTTTTGCTATTGTTTTTAACCTTGTTCTTGACTTTGCCAGAGAAGTACAGCCTTCTGCCGCACTTCTCTGGGCTTTCGCTCCTTTCTTACGGGGAAACTGACATGCCCTTAAGACAGTCAGTACCGGGGAACGCTGTTTCCCGTAGTTTCTTTTATCATGTTGCGGCTTTAGTGCAACATGACACAAGAGGGCACTGTAAGCTAAGTTACAGCTCTCTTGGGTCTCTAGCCTTCTACAGGCCCTAGATACTCTTTTAGGATGGTATTTGATCGGTGCAAGTCATTCAGGGACTGGAATGGTGGCAGCGATCGTTTTGTTTATTTTGAGCTCCTTTTGGCGTTCTGAGCACGTTTTTCGCACTGAACCCAAAATGGTGGCCTGGCTCCCAAAATGGCCAGACCACGAGGCTCCTTTGTCCTGTCCACTGACCGTCATGCTCCCTTCACCTTCCCCAGGTCGGGCGACCCGGGGCCTTCCTTATTTGGGCATGTACTTTCCCGCGAAACGTGGTTGCTTTCGCGGGCTTCTACATGTCGTTTGTGTGCCTCCAGGGTGGGGGCTGGGATGTCTGGTCCCAATACACATCCTGGGTGCCAGAGAGTCTAGGGTGGTGTGAATGCCTGGGACCACCGTGGTCCGTGATTGGTCCACGTATGGTATGTGTGTTGATGAGCGGATCTCCCATTTGCTCCCCTCCGTTTTGGCGCGAAGGGAACCGTGGATAAGAGGGAGCTGGAAACACCACTACCAGGTCGATCTCCTGAGTTCTCACGAACGAAGGAATAGAGGAGCCAAGTATCCTGCAACCAAGAGGCTGGACCGAGGAATCGCTGGTGACCCGCTGAAGGAATCCTCCTTTGCACTGCTGTCGTCCTGTGAAACCCTTTCCTCCTTGGATCGAACCAGAAGGCCTGTACTGGTGCTTCGACCTTTGGAATAGCAGGAACAGCTATTCCCGGCGACTTCATCCTCTCCTGCCAAGTAAGCCTTCGGAAGTGTCTCTGGGCCATCCAGTTGACTGACCAGCTTACAAGGGAGTCCTGCTCTGTAACCGCCGCCAGGTTGTATTGTATTCCGAGTCCTTGTCACTCTCCCACGCTTCGTACACTTGGCGTTCCCAAGTCTGAAGGGAGGAGTGTACATTTGGCTCGAATACACACGGCCGCTCCGTTGTCCTGCTGCGGCAACAAACTGTGCTGGTTTCGTCGATTGGGACGTCTTTTTGCTCTACACGACTACGAGGCGTTCCCTGCTCTTCTGAACCTGCCAGCTGCTGAAACGAACGTGGAGAAGCCTGGGTCTGCTTGCTTCGGGGACCGGTGAGTAGTTTAGCTAGGATCTGGTCGCCCTCCTGCAGTATCCCATTGCTTTTCCCTGCTGTGTAAAAACAGCACCCTTTTGGCCGTACTCGCGCTCTGCTTCTGCCCGCTGTGGAGGCTGCGCTTGAGTTACGGAACCTGTTCTCCTTCTGCTGTGCACTAACCCGAACTGCCTGACTTCCTCCGAAGAGCTTCCCCTTTTGCCCGTTGGCACCGGCGTGGCAGGTACTTTGAGCACAAGGCTCCACTCTTCGCAGGGCTCGGACTTCCATCTAGTAGGTGCCTCTGAAGGCGAACTGAGTCTAAAGCGGTATCGCACTGCCTGTTTTCCTTCCCTGGCAGGTGGACTACATATTTCGTGCTTTAAACGCTTGCGACTGTGTATTTGTATATATATTGTGTTGATATGGTATGTGTTGGTTTAATATTGTGATATTGTGATTTTCTCGCTACGGTCATTATTTTAAAGGCCTTAAAATAAATGTGTATCTATTTTTGATATAACAACTGTTTGGAGTAGTTTGTAAGCGCTCTTGCTTTGTGTGCTCATTGCGGGCTTTCAGTCACCCTCACCCCTCTTGAGACCTAGTCTTGACCGCCGCGATCGCTACCTTGATTGGTCTGGCTTGTCCAGAGGTTACCCTGTTCCAAGTAATTAGGTTGGCCTTCTGAACTTCTGCGCCACCAGGACAGAGTTCAGAAATCCGTCTTAACAATCGCATGCTGTAGGAAGGGTCTAAGGATTGGAATGGGATGGACTTGGATATCACATCTCATGCTATAGGTAGGCTCAGGTTTGGTATAAGCATTGAGATATCACATCTCATGCTATAGGAAGGGTCTCATGATTGGAATGGGAAGGATTTGGATATCACATCTCATGCTATAGGAAGGGTCTCAGGTTTGGTATAAGCATGGAGATATCACTTCTCATGCTATAGGAAGGGTCTCAGAATTGGAATGGGAAGGTGTTGGATATCACATCTCATGCTATAGGAAGGGTCTCAGATTTGGTATAAGCATTGAGATATCACATCTCATGCTATAGGAAGGGTCTCAGGATTGCAATGGGAAGGAGTTGTATATGACATCTCAGGCCTTAAGAAGGGTCTCAGGTTTGGTATAAGCATTGAGATATCACATCTCTGCTATCGGAAGGGTCTCAGGATTGGAATGGGAAGGAGTTGGATATCCCATCTCATGTTATAGGAAGGGTCTCAGGTTTGGTATTAGAAGCATTGAGATATCACATCTCATGCTATAGGAAGGGTCTCAGGATTGGAATGGGAAGGACTTGGATGTCACATCTCATGCTATAGGGAGGGTCTCAAGTTTGATATTAGAAGCATTGAGATAACAAATCTCATGATATCGGAAGGGTCTCAGGATTGGAATGGAAAGGAGTTGGATATCACATCTCATTATAAAGGAAGGGTCTAAGGTTTGGAAGGGGAAGGATTTGGATATCACATCTCATGTTATAGGACGGGTCTCAGGTTTGGTATTAGAAGCATTGAGATATCAAGTGTCATGGTATAAGAAGGGTCTCAGAATTGGAATGGGAAGGAGTTGGATATCACATCTCAAGCTATAGGAAGCGTCTCAGGATTGGAATGGGAAGGAGTTTGATATCACATCTCATGCCATAGTATGGGTCTCAGGTTTGGTAGAAGCATTGGGATATCACATCTCATGCTATCGGAAGGGTATCAGTATTGGATTTGGAAGGAGTTGGATATCCCATCTCATGCTATAGGAAGGGTCTCAGGTTAGAATGGGAAGGAGTTGGATATCACATTTCATGTTATAGGAAGGGTCTCAGGATTGGAATGGGAAGGACTTGGATATCATATCTCATGCTATAGGAAGGCTCTCAGGTTTGGAAGGGGAAGGAGTTGGATATCACATTTCATGTTAGAGGAAGGATCTCAGGTTTGGTATTAGAGGCCTTGAGATATCACATCTCATGCTATAGGAAGGGTCTCAGGATTGGAATGGGAAGGAGTTGGATATCACATCTCAAGCTATAGGAAGGGTCTCAGGTTTGGTATAAGCATTGAGATATCACATCTCATGCTATAGGAAGGGTCTCAGGATTGGAATGGGAAGAAGTTGGATATCACATCTCATGCTATAGGAAGGGTCTCAGGTTTGGTATAAGCATTGAGATATCACATCTCATGCTATAGGAAGGGTCTCGGGATTGGAATGGGAAGGAGTTGGATATCACATCTCATGTTATAGGAAGGATCTCAGGTTTGGTATTAGAAGCATTGAGATATCACATCTCATGCTATAGGAAGGGTCTCAGGATTGGAATGGGAAGGAGTTGGATATCACATCTCATGCTATGGGAAGGGTCTCAGGTTTGGTATAAGCATTGAAATATCACATCTCTGCTATCGGAAGGGTCTCAGGATTGGAATGGGAGGAGCTGGATATCACATCTCATGCTATGGGAAGGGTCTCAGGTTTGGTATAAGCATTGAAATATCACATCTCTGCTATCGGAAGGGTCTCAGGATTGGAATGGGAGGAGCTGGATATCACATCTCATGCTAAAGGAAGGGTCTCAGGTTTGGAAGGGGAAGGAGTTGGATATCACATCTCATGCTAAAGGGAGGGTCTCAGGTTTGGAATGGGAAGGATTTGGATATCACATCTCATGTAATAGGAAGGACCTTAGGTTTGGTATTAGAAGCATTGAGATATCACATCTCATGCTATAGGAAGGGTCTCGGGATTGGAATGGGAAGGAGTTGGATATCACATCTCATGTTATTGGAAGGATCTCAGGTTTGGTATTAGAAGCATTGAGATATCACATCTCATGCTATCGGAAGGGTCTTAGGTTTGGTATAAGCATTGAGATATCACATCTCTGCTATCGGAAGGGTCTCAGGATTGGAATGGGAAGGATTTGGATATCATAATTCATGTTATAGGAAGGGTCTCAGGTTTGGTATTAGAAGCATTGAGATATCACATCTCATGCTATAGGAAGGGTCTCAGGATTGGAATGGGAAGGACTTGGATATCACATCTCATGTTATAGGAAGGGTCTCAGGTTTGGTATTAGAAGCATTGAGATATCACATCTCATGCTATAGGAAGGGTCTCAGGAATGCAATGGGAAGGACTTGGATATCACATCTCATGATAAAGGAAGGGTCTAAGGTTTGGAAGGGGAAGGATTTGGATATCACATCTCATGTTATTGGACCGGTCTCAGGTTTGGTATTAGAAGCATTGAGATATCAAGTCTCATGGTATAGGACGGGAGTTTGATATCACATCTCATGCCATGGTATGGGTCTCAGGTTTTGTAGAAGCATTGGTATATCACATCTCATGCTATCGGAAGGGTATCAGGATTGGATTTGGAAGGAGTTGGATATCCCATCTCATGCTATAGGAAGGGTCTCAGGTTGGAATAGAAGGAGTTGGATATCACATCTCATTTTATAGGAAGGGTCTCAGGATTGGAATGGGAAGGACTTGGATATCACATCTCATGCTGTAGGAAGGGTCTCAGGTTTGGAAAAGGAAGGAGTTGGATATCACATTTCATGTTAGAGGTATGATCTCAGGTTTGGTATTAGAGGCATTGAGATATCAGATCTCATGCTATCAGAAGGGTATCAGGATTGGAATGGGAAGGAGTTGGATATCACATCTCATGCTAAAGGGAGGGTCTCAGGTTTGGAATGGGAAGGATTTGGATATCACATCTCATGTTATAGGAAGGACCTTAGGTTTGGTATTAGAAGCATTGAGATATCACATCTCATGCTATAGGAAGGGTCTCGGGATTGGAATGGGAAGGAGTTGGATATCACATCTCATGTTATAGGAAGGATCTCAGGTTTGGTATTAGAAGCATTGAGATATCACATCTCATGCTATAGGAAGGGTCTCAGGATTGGAATGGGAAGGAGTTGGATATCACATCTCATGCTATGGGAAGGGTCTCAGGTTTGGTATAAGCATTGAAATGTCACATCTCTGCTATCGGAAGGGTCTCAGGATTGGAATGGGAGGAGCTATATATCACATCTCATGCTAAAGGAAGGGTCTCAGGTTTGGAAGGGGAAGGATTTGGATATCACATCTCATGTTATAGGACGGGTCTCAGGTTTCGTATTAGAAGCATTGTGATATCACATCTCATGCTATAGGGTGTGTCTCAGGATTGGAATGGGAAGGAGTTGGATATCACATCTCATGCTATAGGAAGGGTTTCAGGTTTGGTAGAAGCATTGAGATATCACATCTCATGCTATAGGAAGAGTCTCAGGTTTGGGAAGGGAAGGATTTGGATTTCACATCTCATGTTATAGGATGGTTCTCATGTTTGGTTTTTGAAGCATTGAGATATCACATCTCATGCTATCGGAAGGGTCTCAGGTTTGGAATGGGAAGGAGTTGGATATCACATCTCATGTTATAGGAAGGGTCTCAGGTTTGGAATGGGAAGGAGTTGGATATGACATCTCTTGTTATAGGGAGGGTCTCAGGATTTGAATGGTAAGGAGTTGGATATCACATCTCATGCTATAGGAAGGGTCTCAGGTTGGAATGGGAAGGAGTTGGATATCACATCTCATGTTATATACAGGAAGGGTCTCAGGATTGGAATGGGAAGGATTTGGATATCACATCTCTTGCTATAGGAAGGGTCTCAGGTTTTTTATTAGAAACATTGAGATATCACATCTCATGCTATAGGAAGGGTTTTAGGATTGGAATGGGAAGTATTTGGATATCACATCTCATGCTAAAGGAAGGGTCTCAGGTTTGGAAGGGGAAGGATTTGGATATCACATCTCATCCAATAGGAAGGGTCTCAGGTTTGGAATGGGAAGGAATTGGATATCACATCTCATGTTATAGGAAGGGTCTCAGGTTTTTTATTAGAAACATTGAGATATCACATCTCATGTTATAGGACGGTTCCCAGGTTTGGTATTAGAAGCATTGAGATATCACATCTCATGGTATAGGAAGGGTCTCAGGGTTGGAATGGGAAGGAGTTGGATATCACATCTCATCCAATAGGAAGGGTCTCAGGTTTGGAATGGGAAGGAATTGGATATCACATCTCATGTTATAGGAAGGATCTCAGGTTTGGTATTAGAAGCATTGAGATATCACATCTCATGCTATAGGAAGGGTCTCAGGATTGGAATGTGAAGGATTTGGATATCACATCTCATGCTAAAGGAAGGGTCTCAGGTTTGGTAGAAGCATTGAGATATCACATCTCATGCTATAGGAAGGGTCTCAGGATTTGAATAGCAAGGAGTTGGATATCACATCTCATGCCATAGGAAGGGTCTCAGGTTTGGTATAAGCATTGAGATATCACATCTCTGCTATCGGAAGGTTCTCAGGATTGGATTGGGAAGGAGTTGGATATCCCTTCCCATGCTATAGGAAGTGTCTCAGGTTGGAAGGGGAAGGAGTTGAATATCACATCTCATGTTATAGGAAGGGTCTCAGGATTGGAATGGGAAGGATTTGGATATCACATCTCTTGCTATAGGAAGGGTCTCAGGATTGGAATGGGAAGGATTTGGATATCACATCTCATGTCATAGGAAGGATCTCAGGTTTGGTATTAGAAGCATTGATATATCACATCTCATGCTATAGTAAGGGTCTCATGTTTGGAATGGGAAGGAGTTGGATATCACATATGCTATAGGAAGTGTCTCAGGTTTGGAACGGGAAGGAGTTGGATATCACATCTCATGTTATAGGAAGGGTCTCAGGTTTGGTATAAGCATTGAGATATCACATCTCTGCTATCAGGAGTGGCTCAGGATTGGAATGGGAAGGAGTTGGATATCCCATCTCATGTTAAAGGACGGGTCTCTGGTTTGGTATTAGAATCATTGAGATATCACATCGCATGCTGTAGGAAGGGTCTAAGGATTGGAATGGGATGGACTTGGATATCACATCTCATGCTATAGGTAGGCTCTCAGGTTTGGTATAAGCATTGAGATATCACATCTCATGCTATAGGAAGGGTCTCAGGATTGGAATGGGAAGGATTTGGATATCACATCTCATGCTATAGGAAGGGTCTCAGATTTGGTATAAGCATTGAGATATCACATCTCATGCTATAGGAAGGGTCTCAGGATTGGAATGGGAAGGAGTTGTATATGACATCTCAAGCCTTAGGAAGGGTCTCAGGTTTGGTATAAGCATTGAGATATCACATCTCTGCTATCGGAAGGGTCTCAGGATTGGAATGGGAAGGAGTTGGATATCCCATCTCATGTTATAGGAAGGGTCTCAGGTTTGGTATTAGAAGCATTGAGATATCACATCTCATGCTATAGGAAGGGTCTCAGGATTGGAAAGGGAAGGACTTGGATGTCACATCTCATGCTATAGGGAGGGTCTCAAGTTTGATATTAGAAGCATTGAGATAACAAATCTCATGATATCGGAAGGGTCTCAGGATTGGAATGGGAAGGAGTTGGATATCACATCTCATTATAAAGGAAGGGTCTAAGGTTTGGAAGGGGAAGGATTTGGATATCACATCTCATGTTATAGGACGGGTCTCAGGTTTGGTATTAGAAGCATTGAGATATCAAGTCTCATGGTATAAGAAGGGTCTCAGAATTGGAATGGGAAGGAGTTGGATATCACATCTCAAGCTATAGGAAGCGTCTCAGGATTGGAATGGGAAGGAGTTTGATATCACATCTCATGCCATAGTATGGGTCTCAGGTTTGGTAGAAGCATTGGGATATCACATCTCATGCTATAGGAAGGGTCTCAGGATTGGAATGGGAAGAAGTTGGATATCACATCTCAAGCTATAGGAAGGGTCTCAGGTTTGGTATAAGCATTGAGATATCACATCTCATGCTATAGGAAGGGTCTCAGGGTTGGAATGGGAAGGAGTTGTTTATGACATCTCATGCCATAGGAAGGGTCTCAGGTTTGGTATAAGCATTGAGATTTCACATCACATGCTATAGGAAGGGTCTCAGGATTGGAATGGGAAGTACTTGGATATCACATCACATGCTATAGGAAGGGTCTCAGGATTGGAATGGGAAGGACTTGGATATCACATCTCATGCTATAGGCAGGGTCTCAGGTTTGGAAAGGGAAGGAGATGGATATCACATTTCATGTTAGAGGTAGGATCTCAGGTTTGGTATTAGAGGCAATGAGATATCACATCTCATGCTATCAGAAGGGTCTCAGGATTGGAATGGGAAGGAGTTGGATATCACATTTCATGCTAAAGGGAGGGTCTCAGGTTTGGAAGGGGAAGGATTTGGAAATCACATCTCATATTATAGGAAGGATCTCAGGTTTGGTATTAGAAGCATTGAGATATCACATCTCATGCTATCGGAAGGATCTCAGGTTTGGTATAAGAGGCATTGAGATATCACATCTCATGCTATCATAAGGGTCTCAGGATTGGAATGGGAAGGAGTTGGATATCACATCTCATGTTATAGGAAGGATCTCAGGTTTGGTATTAGAAGCATTGAGACATCACATCTCATGCTATAGGAAGGGTCTCAGGATTGGAATGGGAAGGAGTTGGATATCACATCTCATGCTATAGGAAGGGTCTCAGGTTTGGTATAAGCATTGAGATATCACATCTCATGCTATAGGAAGGGTCTCAGGATTGGAATGGGAAGGATTTGGATATCACATCTTATGCTATAGGAAGGGTCTCAGGTTTGGTATAAGCATTGAGATATCACATCTCATGCTATAGGAAGGGTCTCAGGATTGGAATGGGAAGAAGTTGGATATCACATCTCATGCTATAGGAAGGGTCTTAGGGTTGGAATGGGAAGGAGTTGTATATGACATCTCATGCCATAGGAAGGGTCTCAGGTTTGGTATAAGCATTGAGATATCACATCACATGCTATAGGAAGGGTCTCAGGATTGGAATGGGAAGGACTTGGATATCACTTCTCATGCTATAGGCAGGGTCTCAGGTTTGGAAAGGGAAGGAGATGGATATCACATTTCATGTTAGAGGTAGGATCTCAGGTTTGGTATTAGAGGCATTGAGATATCACATCTCATGCTATCAGAAGGGTCTCAGGATTGGAATGGGAAGGAGTTGGATATCACATTTCATGCTAAAGGGAGGGTCTCAGGTTTGGAAGGGGAAGGATTTGGAAATCACATCTCATATTATAGGAAGGATCTCAGGTTTGGTATTAGAAGCATTGAGATATCACATCTCATGCTATCGGAAGGATCTCAGGTTTGGTATAAGAGGCATTGAGATATCACATCTCATGCTATCATAAGGGTCTCAGGATTGGAATGGGAAGGAGTTGGATATCACATCTCATGTTATAGGAAGGATCTCAGGTTTGGTATTAGAAGCATTGAGACATCACATCTCATGATATAGGAAGGGTCTCAGGATTGGAATGGGAAGGAGTTGGATATCACATCTCATGCTATAGGAAGGGTCTCAGGTTTGGTATAAGCATTGAGATATCACATCTCATGCTATAGGAAGGGTCTCAGGATTGGAATGGGAAGGATTTGGATATCACATCTTATGCTATAGGAAGGGTCTCAGGTTTGGTATAAGCATGGAGATATCACTTCTCATGCTATAGGAAGGGTCTCAGGATTGGAATGGGAAGGAGTTGGATATCACATCTCATGCTATAGGAAGGGTCTCAGATTTGGTATAAGCATTGAGATATCACATCTCATGCTATAGGAAGGGTCTCAGGATTGGAATGGGAAGGAGTTGTATATGACATCTCAGGCCATAGGAAGGGTCTCAGATTTGGTATAAGCATTGAGATATCACATCTCATGATATCGGAAGGGTCTCAGGATTGGAATGGGAAGGAGTTGGATATCACATTTCATGATAAAGGAAGGGTCTAAGGTTTGGAAGGGGAAGGATTTGGATATCACATCTCATGTTATAGGACGGGTCTCAGGTTTGGTATTAGAAGCATTGAGATATCAAGTCTCATGGTATAAGAAGGGTCTCAGGATTGGAATGGGAAGGAGTTTGATATCACATCTCATGCCATAGTATGGGTCTCAGGTTTGGTAGAAGCATTGGGATATCACATCTCATGCTATCGGAAGGGTATCAGGATTGGATTTGGAAGGAGTTGGATATCCCATCTCATGCTATAGGAAGGGTCTCAGGTTGGGTATTAGAAGCATTGAGATATCAAGTCTCATGGTATAAGAAGGGTCTCAGGATTGGAATGGGAAGGAGTTGGATATCCCATCTCATGCTATAGGAAGGGTCTCAGGTTGGAATGGGAAGGAGTTGGATATCACATTTCATGTTATAGGAAGGGTCTCAGGATTGGAATGGGAAGGACTTGGATATCATATCTCATGCTATAGGAAGGCTCTCAGGTTTGGAAGGGGAAGGAGTTGGATATCACATTTCATGTTAGAGGAAGGATCTCAGGTTTGGTATTAGAGGCCTTGAGATATCACATCTCATGCTATAGGAAGGGTCTCAGGATTGGAATGGGAAGGAGTTGGATATCACATCTCAAGCTATAGGAAGGGTCTCAGGTTTGGTATAAGCATTGAGATATCACATCTCATGCTATAGGAAGGGTCTCAGGATTGGAATGGGAAGAAGTTGGATATCACATCGCATGCTATAGGAAGGGTCTCAGGTTTGGTATAAGCATTGAGATATCACATCTCATGCTATAGGAAGGGTCTCAGGATTGGAATGGGAAGGAGTTGTATATGCCATCTCATGCCATAGGAAGGGTCTCAGGTTTGGTATAAGCATTGAGATATCACATCACATGCTATAGGAAGGGTCTCAGGATTGGAATGGGAAGGACTTGGATATCACATATCATGCTATAGGCAGGGTCTCAGGTTTGGAAAGGGAAGGAGATGGATATCACATTTCATGTTAGAGGTAGGATCTCAGGTTTGGTATTAGAGGCATTGAGAAATCACATCTCATGCTATCAGAAGGGTCTCAGGATTGGAATGGGAAGGAGTTGGATATCACATCTCATGCTAAAGGGAGGGTCTCAGGTTTGGAAGGGGAAGGATTTGGAAATCACATCTCATATTATAGGAAGGATCTCAGGTTTGGTATTAGAAGCATTGAGATATCACATCTCGTGCTATCGGAAGGATCTCAGGTTTGGTATAAGAGGCATTGAGATATCACATCTCATGCTATCATAAGGGTCTCAGGATTGGAATGGGAAGGAGTTGGATATCACATCTCATGTTATAGGAAGGATCTCAGGTTTGGTATTGGAAGCATTGAGACATCACATCTCATGCTATAGGAATGGTCTCAGGATTGGAATGGGTAGGAGTTGGATGTTACATTCTTGCTATAGGAAGGGTCTCATGTTTGGAATGGGAAGGAGTTGGATATCACATATGCTATAGGAAGTGTCTTAGGTTTGGAACGGGAAGGAGTTGGATATCACATCTCATGTTATAGGAAGGGTCTCAGGTTTGGTATAAGCATTGAGATATCACATCTCTGCTATCAGGAGTGGCTCAGGATTGGAATGGGAAGGAGTTGGATATCCCATCTCATGTTAAAGGACGGGTCTCTGGTTTGGTATTAGAATCATTGAGATATCACATCGCTGTTAGGAAAGATTTCGTAATTGTAGGGAATTTTCCTTCCATGTGGCAACCCCTAAACTTTTTGCTATTGTTTTTAACCTTGTTCTTGACTTTGCCAGAGAAGTACAGCCTTCTGCCGCACTTCTCTGGGCTTTCGCTCCTTTCTTACGGGGAAACTGACATGCCCTTAAGACAGTCAGTACCGGGGAACGCTGTTTCCCGTAGTTTCTTTTATCATGTTGCGGCTTTAGTGCAACATGACACAAGAGGGCACTGTAAGCTAAGTTACAGCTCTCTTGGGTCTCTAGCCTTCTACAGGCCCTAGATACTCTTTTAGGATGGTATTTGATCGGTGCAAGTCATTCAGGGACTGGAATGGTGGCAGCGATCGTTTTGTTTATTTTGAGCTCCTTTTGGCGTTCTGAGCACGTTTTTCGCACTGAACCCAAAATGGTGGCCTGGCTCCCAAAATGGCCAGACCACGAGGCTCCTTTGTCCTGTCCATTGACCGTCTTGCTCCCTTCACCTTCCCCAGGTCGGGCGACCCGGGGCCTTCCTTATTTGGGCATGTACTTTCCCGCGAAACGTGGTTGCTTTCGCGGGCTTCTACATGTCGTTTGTGTGCCTCCAGGGTGGGGGCTGGGATGTCTGGTCCCAATACACATCCTGGGTGCCAGAGAGTCTAGGGTGGTGTGAATGCCTGGGACCACCGTGGTCCGTGATTGGTCCACGTATGGTATGTGTGTTGATGAGCGGATCTCCCATTGGCTCCCCTCCGTTTTGGCGCGAAGGGAACCGTGGATAAGAGGGAGCTGGAAACACCACTACCAGGTCGATCTCCTGAGTTCTCACGAACGAAGGAATACAGGAGCCAAGTATCCTGCAACCAAGAGGCTGGACCGAGGAATCGCTGGTGACCCGCTGAAGGAATCCTCCTTTGCACTGCTGTCGTCCTGTGAAACCCTTTCCTCCTTGGATCGAACCAGAAGGCCTGTACTGGTGCTTCGACCTTTGGAATAGCAGGAACAGCTATTCCCGGCGACTTCATCCTCTCCTGCCAAGTAAGCCTTCGGAAGTGTCTCTGGGCCATCCAGTTGACTGACCAGCTTACAAGGGAGTCCTGCTCTGTAACCGCCGCCAGGTTGTGTTGTATTCCGAGTCCTTGTCACTCTCCCACGCTTCGTACACTTGGCGTTCCCAAGTCTGAAGGGAGGAGTGTACATTTGGCTCGAATACACACGGCCGCTCCGTTGTCCTGCTGCGGCAACAAACTGTGCTGGTTTCGTCGATTGGGACGTCTTTTTGCTCTACACGACTACGAGGCGTTCCCTGCTCTTCTGAACCTGCCAGCTGCTAAAACGAACGTGGAGAAGCCTGGGTCTGCTTGCTTCGGGGACCGGTGAGTAGTTTAGCTATGATCTGGTCGCCCTCCTGCAGTATCCCATTGCTTTTCCCTGCTGTGTAAAAACAGCACCCTTTTGGCCGTACTCGCGCTCTACTTCTGCCCGCTGTGGAGGCTGCGCTTGAGTTACGGAACCTGTTCTCCTTCTGCTGTGCACTAACCCAAACTGCCTGACTTCCTCCGAAGAGCTTCCCCTTTTGCCCCTTGGCACCGGCGTGGCAGGTACTTTGAGCACAAGGATCCACTCTTCGCAGGGCTCGGACTTCCATCTAGTAGGTGCCTCTGAAGGCGAACTGAGTCTAAAGCGGTATCGCACTGCCTGTTTTCCTTCCCTGGCAGGTGGACTACATATTTCGTGCTTTAAACGCTTGCGACTGTGTATTTGTATATATATTGTGTTGATATGGTATGTGTTGGTTTAATATTGTGATATTGTGATTTTCTCGCTACGGTCATTATTTTAAAGGCCTTAAAATAAATGTGTATCTATTTTTGATATAACAACTGTTTGGAGTAGTTTGTAAGCGCTCTTGCTTTGTGTGCTCATTGCGGGCTTTCAGTCACCCTCACCCCTCTTGAGACCTAGTCTTGACCGCCGCGATCGCTACCTTGATTGGTCTGGCTTGTCCAGAGGTTACCCTGTTCCAAGTAATTAGGTTGGCCTTCTGAACTTCTGCGCCACCAGGACAGAGTTCAGAAATCCGTCTTAACAAATTGGTGTACAGCGGTGGGATACGACTGAAGGTATCCAGTGTTGCGCTCGAACTAAGGCATTTCAGGTTATTCCAAACAGTACACGTAGTGAATTGTTATAGAATAACTTTAAAAAGGCCATAGTCCTATCAAACAGTATGGAAGCAAATACCTTGTTAACTTTAAATGCTTCCAAATCAGAAACATTGAAAAAGATGTGTGCGGAGAGAGGTGTTTCCTCTCAAGGCACAAAATTGGAAATGATCCAGAGAATCGTGGCGTGGCAAGAAGCGCAGCTTGACGCTATAACTTCCGAGGACAGTGCAGAAGGTGGTGGGGCTGCTCTCACTGGTAGAACCGACGGTTCTGCCGCTGCACTGATCCATCGCGACCACGAGGACAGGGAGGATGTAATGTTTAATGTTTCCTCTGCCAGTGTTGATGGGGAGGCTATGCTTGAATTCAAGAAGCAAGAGCTGCGGTTTAGGCAGCAGGAGCTTGAATTCAGCATAGCCAAACTAAAAATCGAACAGGCAGAAAAACAGAAAGACAGGGATCACCAGTTGGAACTGGCCAAGCTTCAGGTTGCAAATGGGTCCAAGGGTCCTGGACATGGGTCTGGGGCTTCCTCTCATCCACGGTTTCCAAAAGATCTGCTCAGTGTATATGAAGAAAGGAATGACATTATGGACTGGCTGAATGCGTTTGAGTATGCATGCGAGGTTCAAAAAGTTGACAGTGCTGATAAGATTGCGTGGTTGCTCAGTAGACTGCCCCATTCTGGCTGTAGTGCCATTATGGAAATGTCGAAGGCTGAGCGGGCTGATTTCGCAATGTTAAAGCAAACTCTCATTTTAAAGTTTGGGAAGACTCCGGCCCAATATTTAAAGCGTTTTCGAGAGTATAAGAAAAAGGAAGGTGGTACTTGGGTATCTTATGTCGCTGAATCCTTGAAAAACTTAACTGGCTGGGTCGAAGATTATAAGGTTTCTACCTTCGAAGGCATGATAAATCTTGTCATGCTGGAACATATTTTTGCTTCTTCTTCCCCGGAGCTTAAGCAGCATTTGGCCGATTCGAAGGAGATAGATCCTAAGAAGCTGGCCATTGCAGCAGACTTATGGGTGTCACATCGAGTGTCCCATAAGGACAAAACTCATCCTGGTAAGCAGGAGGAAGGGAAAAAGTCCAAAGATATGGAGGGTGGGGAATCTGCTAAATCTTCTTCCCATAAGGGCCACAAAAAGAAAAACAAGGGTAAGACACAAGAGAACTCACAGGGTAGTGGAGGTCAGCCTCCGAAACAGAACTCTGGTTACAATAAGCCTCCCTATGTAAACAGACCCACTGGGGCTTGTTTGTCTTGTGGAGCAACTGACCATGTGAAGGGGGATCCCCGGTGTAAGGTTAGACCTTTGGGGGTCCACTCCGCTAATCTGGCCTTCTCCTCCTACGAGGAAGAAGAGATTACAGGAGCATCCTTCTCCTCAGACTCATTTCCCAGCGGGATAGAGGCTGAGGTAGTTTTAGTGTCCCTGGGTTCCTGGGAGCCTAAAGTCGCAGAGGCTTATGCTAGGATTCCGGATAATACCAAGCACTACTTTAAAGACAGTGTGCTGATCAATGGAGTGGATACTCCAGCTCTTAGGGATAGTGGGTGCAGTCGCACTGTAGTGGATTCTACCTTGGTAGACTCAGAGGAAGTTGCCAGAGCTACTCTGATGCCCACTAAGTTGGCTGACAGCCCCCTCCGTATGTTTCCCGTGATCCCTGTAAATCTTACTTTAAATGGTACAGCAGTCAGGATTCCAGTGAGCATTCAGAGAAACGTCCCGGGAAAGGTCTTGTTAGGTAATGATCTCAGAGCTTTAGGGCTCGTAGGAGACACTGCCGAAAGACCCTACACACGGTCTCAAGCACGGGCAGCATTGGCCAAGTCCAATACGCCGCCCCAGCCGAAGGGGAAGCCCAAGGCGAAAGGAGTCTACAAGTCAAAACGAGGGAAAGAGAATATTCCCCCGAGCTCGCCTACCACTGCGGTGGAGGAAGTTGGTCAATCGCCCGGGCCTGACGAGGAGGTGGCGATGCCTGAAGTATTCGACCCCAACGATCATCCTGAACTAAAAGACTTGTTAGTTGAAGGAGGTCCTGATAGGGACGAATTCAGTAAAGGCCAACGTGAGTGCCCATCTCTGGAAGGCCTAAGGAGACAGGCCTGCTCCCAGCTTGAGGGTGAACCTCCTGGGATGCGTAGGATTTACCAGGAAGGTGGACTCCTGTATAGTGAGCCCACAGAGTCTACAGAAGGAGACCATAGGAGGTTGGTGGTTCCCCTTGCTGTTAGGCCCTTCCTCCTGCAGTTGGCGCATGAAGTTCCCATTGCTGGTCACCTCGGTATGAGGAAAACCAAGCAAAGGTTATCCATGCACTTCTACTGGCCCAAGATGGGGGAGCAAGTAGAAAGTCACTGCAGGAGTTGTGCCTCCTGCCAGTTGTCTGGTAAGGTTGGCGCGACAATCCAAGCTCCGTTGGTACCGCTCCCAGTTGTGGGGGTACCATTTGAAAGGGTAGGGATCGACATGGTTGGTCCCCTTGACCCGCAAACATCTTCAGGCAATAGGTTTATCCTGGTGCTGGTCGACCATGCAACCAGGTATCCTGAGGCCGTCCCATTTACAACTGTAACTGCCAAGCCAGTTGCAGAAGCTTTACTCGGCATGTTTACTAGGGTTGGCTTCCCTAAAGAAGTTGTGTCGGATCATGGCAGCAACTTTATGTCGAAGTATAGGCAGGCTATGTGGAAAGAATGTGGGGTCACCTACAGGTTCTCTTCTGCATACCACCCCCAGACCAATGGTCTGGGGGGGCGTTTCGACAGCTCGTTAACGAGCATGATTGGGGCTCTGGAGGAGCCCCAGAGAAGAAAATGGGATCTTCTTGTTTCATGCTTACTGTTTGCCTACCGAGAGGTACCACAGGAGGGTGTTGGCTTCAGCCCCTTCAAACTTCTGTTCGGTCATCCCGTACGGGGACCCTTAGCCATTGTCAAGGAGGGATGGGAGATGCCCACTCCCCCTGTTACTACCAATGTAGTTGATTATGTGCTAGGGCTCAGAAAACGGATGGTACTTCTGATGGGCTTGGCTAGTGATAAATTGAAGGCAGGGCAAGCGCTGGTGAAACCTTGGTACGACCAGAAAGCTTCCCTCATCAACTTTACACTTGGTCAGCAAGTCCTGATCATGAATCCCATAAGGCCTCAAGCTTTACAGGACAATTGGTCAGGCCCTTACCCAGTGGTGGAGCCCCTGGGTGAGGTTAACTATTCAGTGGACCTTGGAAGGCCTGGAAAGGCTCCCAAAGTGTTTCACATGAATAGGCTGAAGGCTTTCGTCCCAAGCGGCGAAATCGCAGCACTGCTATTGGCTTCAGACGTTGAGGAAGAGGAGTCTGAACCTCTCCCCGACCTGTTCCAAAGCAGTCCTTCAGAGAGCTCTTTTGAGGGTATCCGCGTGGCCCCTCACCAAAATGGACAAGGCTCAGTGGTTTACCTTGGACATGAAGTAGGTGGAGGGAGGAGACAGCCTCTACTCAGTCAGGTACAAGCAGTACAAGACTGGCCTACCCCCACTACGCAAACCCAAGTGAGAGCCTTTTTAGGACTCACGGGGTATTACCGCACTTTTGTGGCAGACTATGGCACCATAGCTGCTCCTCTGACTGCCCTCACAACTCCGAAGAAACCCAAGAAGGTAACTTGGACCGACGAGTGTGAGAAGGCCTTCAATGGCTTAAAAGACTCCTTGTGCCAGGCCCCTGTCCTTAGGGCCCCGGATTATCAAAGACCTTTTATCGTGCAGACGGATGCCTCTGACACTGGGATAGGAGCTGTACTATCACAAGTAGATGAGAAGGGTAAGGAACACCCTATCGGTTTTATTAGTCGCCAGTTTAAGGACAGAGAGCTCAGATGGTCCACGGTAGAGAAAGAATGTTTCTCTGTTGTGTGGGCCCTAAGGAAGCTGAGGCCCTACCTCTATGGGACCCACTTCACTGTGCAGACTGACCATAAGCCGTTAAAGTGGCTAATGAACATGAAGGGGGAGAATCCAAAGTTGCTTAGGTGGTCCATAAGTCTACAAGGCTTCGACTTCACTATTGAGCATAGGCCAGGTGTCCAACATAGCAATGCTGATGGGTTGTCCAGAATGTTTAACCGACCTGAACAAGAGACTCATCCAGGGGTGGATTAGTTCCCCCTGTCCATAGTCTGGGAGGGGCGAGTGTTAGGAAAGATTTCGTAATTGTAGGGAATTTTCCTTCCATGTGGCAACCCCTAAACTTTTTGCTATTGTTTTTAACCTTGTTCTTGACTTTGCCAGAGAAGTACAGCCTTCTGCCGCACTTCTCTGGGCTTTCGCTCCTTTCTTACGGGGAAACTGACATGCCCTTAAGACAGTCAGTACCGGGGAACGCTGTTTCCCGTAGTTTCTTTTATCATGTTGCGGCTTTAGTGCAACATGACACAAGAGGGCACTGTAAGCTAAGTTACAGCTCTCTTGGGTCTCTAGCCTTCTACAGGCCCTAGATACTCTTTTAGGATGGTATTTGATCGGTGCAAGTCATTCAGGGACTGGAATGGTGGCAGCGATCGTTTTGTTTATTTTGAGCTCCTTTTGGCGTTCTGAGCACGTTTTTCGCACTGAACCCAAAATGGTGGCCTGGCTCCCAAAATGGCCAGACCACGAGGCTCCTTTGTCCTGTCCACTGACCGTCATGCTCCCTTCACCTTCCCCAGGTCGGGCGACCCGGGGCCTTCCTTATTTGGGCATGTACTTTCCCGCGAAACGTGGTTGCTTTCGCGGGCTTCTACATGTCGTTTGTGTGCCTCCAGGGTGGGGGCTGGGATGTCTGGTCCCAATACACATCCTGGGTGCCAGAGAGTCTAGGGTGGTGTGAATGCCTGGGACCACCGTGGTCCGTGATTGGTCCACGTATGGTATGTGTGTTGATGAGCGGATCTCCCATTTGCTCCCCTCCGTTTTGGCGCGAAGGGAACCGTGGATAAGAGGGAGCTGGAAACACCACTACCAGGTCGATCTCCTGAGTTCTCACGAACGAAGGAATAGAGGAGCCAAGTATCCTGCAACCAAGAGGCTGGACCGAGGAATCGCTGGTGACCCGCTGAAGGAATCCTCCTTTGCACTGCTGTCGTCCTGTGAAACCCTTTCCTCCTTGGATCGAACCAGAAGGCCTGTACTGGTGCTTCGACCTTTGGAATAGCAGGAACAGCTATTCCCGGCGACTTCATCCTCTCCTGCCAAGTAAGCCTTCGGAAGTGTCTCTGGGCCATCCAGTTGACTGACCAGCTTACAAGGGAGTCCTGCTCTGTAACCGCCGCCAGGTTGTATTGTATTCCGAGTCCTTGTCACTCTCCCACGCTTCGTACACTTGGCGTTCCCAAGTCTGAAGGGAGGAGTGTACATTTGGCTCGAATACACACGGCCGCTCCGTTGTCCTGCTGCGGCAACAAACTGTGCTGGTTTCGTCGATTGGGACGTCTTTTTGCTCTACACGACTACGAGGCGTTCCCTGCTCTTCTGAACCTGCCAGCTGCTGAAACGAACGTGGAGAAGCCTGGGTCTGCTTGCTTCGGGGACCGGTGAGTAGTTTAGCTAGGATCTGGTCGCCCTCCTGCAGTATCCCATTGCTTTTCCCTGCTGTGTAAAAACAGCACCCTTTTGGCCGTACTCGCGCTCTGCTTCTGCCCGCTGTGGAGGCTGCGCTTGAGTTACGGAACCTGTTCTCCTTCTGCTGTGCACTAACCCGAACTGCCTGACTTCCTCCGAAGAGCTTCCCCTTTTGCCCGTTGGCACCGGCGTGGCAGGTACTTTGAGCACAAGGCTCCACTCTTCGCAGGGCTCGGACTTCCATCTAGTAGGTGCCTCTGAAGGCGAACTGAGTCTAAAGCGGTATCGCACTGCCTGTTTTCCTTCCCTGGCAGGTGGACTACATATTTCGTGCTTTAAACGCTTGCGACTGTGTATTTGTATATATATTGTGTTGATATGGTATGTGTTGGTTTAATATTGTGATATTGTGATTTTCTCGCTACGGTCATTATTTTAAAGGCCTTAAAATAAATGTGTATCTATTTTTGATATAACAACTGTTTGGAGTAGTTTGTAAGCGCTCTTGCTTTGTGTGCTCATTGCGGGCTTTCAGTCACCCTCACCCCTCTTGAGACCTAGTCTTGACCGCCGCGATCGCTACCTTGATTGGTCTGGCTTGTCCAGAGGTTACCCTGTTCCAAGTAATTAGGTTGGCCTTCTGAACTTCTGCGCCACCAGGACAGAGTTCAGAAATCCGTCTTAACAATCGCATGCTGTAGGAAGGGTCTAAGGATTGGAATGGGATGGACTTGGATATCACATCTCATGCTATAGGTAGGCTCAGGTTTGGTATAAGCATTGAGATATCACATCTCATGCTATAGGAAGGGTCTCATGATTGGAATGGGAAGGATTTGGATATCACATCTCATGCTATAGGAAGGGTCTCAGGTTTGGTATAAGCATGGAGATATCACTTCTCATGCTATAGGAAGGGTCTCAGAATTGGAATGGGAAGGTGTTGGATATCACATCTCATGCTATAGGAAGGGTCTCAGATTTGGTATAAGCATTGAGATATCACATCTCATGCTATAGGAAGGGTCTCAGGATTGCAATGGGAAGGAGTTGTATATGACATCTCAGGCCTTAAGAAGGGTCTCAGGTTTGGTATAAGCATTGAGATATCACATCTCTGCTATCGGAAGGGTCTCAGGATTGGAATGGGAAGGAGTTGGATATCCCATCTCATGTTATAGGAAGGGTCTCAGGTTTGGTATTAGAAGCATTGAGATATCACATCTCATGCTATAGGAAGGGTCTCAGGATTGGAATGGGAAGGACTTGGATGTCACATCTCATGCTATAGGGAGGGTCTCAAGTTTGATATTAGAAGCATTGAGATAACAAATCTCATGATATCGGAAGGGTCTCAGGATTGGAATGGAAAGGAGTTGGATATCACATCTCATTATAAAGGAAGGGTCTAAGGTTTGGAAGGGGAAGGATTTGGATATCACATCTCATGTTATAGGACGGGTCTCAGGTTTGGTATTAGAAGCATTGAGATATCAAGTGTCATGGTATAAGAAGGGTCTCAGAATTGGAATGGGAAGGAGTTGGATATCACATCTCAAGCTATAGGAAGCGTCTCAGGATTGGAATGGGAAGGAGTTTGATATCACATCTCATGCCATAGTATGGGTCTCAGGTTTGGTAGAAGCATTGGGATATCACATCTCATGCTATCGGAAGGGTATCAGTATTGGATTTGGAAGGAGTTGGATATCCCATCTCATGCTATAGGAAGGGTCTCAGGTTAGAATGGGAAGGAGTTGGATATCACATTTCATGTTATAGGAAGGGTCTCAGGATTGGAATGGGAAGGACTTGGATATCATATCTCATGCTATAGGAAGGCTCTCAGGTTTGGAAGGGGAAGGAGTTGGATATCACATTTCATGTTAGAGGAAGGATCTCAGGTTTGGTATTAGAGGCCTTGAGATATCACATCTCATGCTATAGGAAGGGTCTCAGGATTGGAATGGGAAGGAGTTGGATATCACATCTCAAGCTATAGGAAGGGTCTCAGGTTTGGTATAAGCATTGAGATATCACATCTCATGCTATAGGAAGGGTCTCAGGATTGGAATGGGAAGAAGTTGGATATCACATCTCATGCTATAGGAAGGGTCTCAGGTTTGGTATAAGCATTGAGATATCACATCTCATGCTATAGGAAGGGTCTCAGGGTTGGAATGGGAAGGAGTTGTATATGACATCTCATGCCATAGGAAGGGTCTCAGGTTTGGTATAAGCATTGAGATATCACATCACATGCTATAGGAAGGGTCTCAGGATTGGAATGGGAAGGAGTTGGATATCACATCTCATGCTATAGGCAGGGTCTCAGGTTTGGAAAGGGAAGGAGATGGATATCACATTTCATGTTAGAGGTAGGATCTCAGGTTTGGTATTAGAGGCATTGAGATATCACATCTCATGCTATCAGAAGGGTCTCAGGATTGGAATGGGAAGGAGTTGGATATCACATTTCATGCTAAAGGGAGGGTCTCAGGTTTGGAAGGGGAAGGATTTGGAAATCACATCTCATATTATAGGAAGGATCTCAGGTTTGGTATTAGAAGCATTGAGATATCACATCTCATGCTATCGGAAGGATCTCAGGTTTGGTATAAGAGGCATTGAGATATCACATCTCATGCTATCATAAGGGTCTCAGGATTGGAATGGGAAGGAGTTGGATATCACATCTCATGTTATATGAAGGATCTCAGGTTTGGTATTAGAAGCATTGAGACATCACATCTCATGCTATAGGAAGGGTCTCAGGATTGGAATGGGAAGGAGTTGGATATCACATCTCATGCTATAGGAAGGGTCTCTGGTTTGCTATAAGCATTGAGATATCACATCTCATGCTATAGGAAGGGTCTCAGGATTGGAATGGGAAGGACTTGGATATCACATCTCATGCTATAGGCAGGATCTCAGGTTTGGAAAGGGAAGGAGTTGGATATCATATTTCATGTTAGAGGTAGGATCTCAGGTTTGGTATTAGAGGCATTGAGATATCACATCTCATGCTATCAGAAGGGTCTCAGGATTGGAATGGGAAGGAGTTGGATATCACATTTCATGCTAAAGGGAGGGTCTCAGGTTTGGAAGGGGAAGGATTTGGAAATCACATCTCATATTATAGGAAGGATCTCAGGTTTGGTATTAGAAGCATTGAGATATCACATCTCATGCTATCGGAAGGATCTCAGGTTTGGTATAAGAGGCATTGAGATATCACATCTCATGCTATCATAAGGGTCTCAGGATTGGAATGGGAAGGAGTTGGATATCACATCTCATGTTATATGAAGGATCTCAGGTTTGGTATTAGAAGCATTGAGACATCACATCTCATGCTATAGGAAGGGTCTCAGGATTGGAATGGGAAGGAGTTGGATATCACATCTCATGCTATAGGAAGGGTCTCTGGTTTGCTATAAGCATTGAGATATCACATCTCATGCTATAGGAAGGGTCTCAGGATTGGAATGGGAAGGAGTTGTATATGACATCTCATGCCGTAGGAAGGGTCTCAGGTTTGGTATAAGCATTGAGATATCACATCTCTGCTATCGGAAAGGTCTCAGGATTGGAATGGGAAGGAGTTGGATATCCCATCTCATGTTATAGGAAGAGTCTCAGGTTTGGTATTAGAAGCATTGAGATATCACATCTCATGCTATAGGAAGTGTCTCAGGATTGGAATGGGAAGGACTTGGATATCACATCTCATGCTATAGGGAGGATCTCACGTTTGATATTAGAAGCATTGAGATATCACATATGCTATAGGAAGGGTCTCAGGTTTGGTATAAGCAGTGAGATATCACATCTCATGCTATAGGAAGTGTCTCTGGATTGGAATGGGAAGGAGTTGGATATCACATCTCATGCTATAGGATGGGTCTCAGGTTTGGTATAAGCAGTGAGATATCACATCTCATGCTATAGGAAGTGTCTCAGGATTGGAATGGGAAGGAGTTGGATATCACATCTCATGTTATAGGAAGGATCTCAGGTTTGGTATAAGCATTGAGATATCACATCTCTGCTATCGGAAGGGTCTCAGGATTGGAATGGGAAGGAGTTGGATATTCCCATCTCATGTTATAGGAAGGGTCTCAGGTTTGGTATTAGAAGCATTGAGACATCACATCTCATGCTATAGGAAGGGTCTCAGGATTGGAATGGGAAGGACTTGGATATCACATCTCATGCTATAGGGAGGGTCTCAAGTTTGATATTAGAAGCATTGAGATATCACATCTCATGATATCGGAAGGGTCTCAGGATTGGAATGGGAAGGAGTTGGATATCACATCTCATGATAAAGGAAGGGTCTAAGGTTTGGAAGGGGAAGGATTTGGATATCACATCTCATGTTATAGGGCGGGTCTCAGGTTTGGTATTAGAAGCATTGAGATATCAAGTCTCATGGTATAGGAAGGGTCTCAGAATTAGAATGGGAAGGAGTTGGATATCACATCTCAAGCTATAGGAAGGGTCTCAGGATTGGAATGGGAAGGAGTTTGATATCACATCTCATGCCATAGTATGGGTCTCAGGTTTGGTATAAGCATTGGGATATCACATCTCATGCTATCGGAAGGGTATCAGGATTGGATTTGGAAGGAGTTGGATATCCCATCTCATGCTATAGAAAGGGTCTCAGGTTGGAATGGGAAGGAGTTGGATATCACATCTCATGTTATAGGAAGGGTCTCAGGATTGGAATGGGAAGGACTTGGATATCACATCTCATGCTATAGGAAGGCTCTCAGGTTTGGAAGGGGAAAGAGTTGGATATCACATTTCATGTTAGAGGTAGGATCTCAGGTTTGGTATTAGAGGCATTGAGATATCACATCTCATGCTATCAGAAGGGTCTCAGGATTGGAATGGGAATGAGTTGGATATCACATTTCATGCTAAAGGGAGGGTCTCAGGTTTGGAAGGGGAAGGATTTGGATATCACATCTCATGTTATAAGAAGGAGCTCAGGTTTGGTATTAGAAGCATTGAGATATCACATCTCATGCTATCGGAAGGATCTCAGGTTTGGTATTAGAAGCATTGAGATATCACATCTCATGCTATCAGAAGGGTCTCAGGATTGGAATGGGAAGGAGTTGGATATCACATCTCATGCTAAAGGGAGGGTCTCAGGTTTGGAAGGGGAAGGATTTGGATATCACATCTCATGTTATCGGAAGGATCTCAGGTTTGGTATTAGAAGTATTGAGATATCACATCTCATGCTATAGGAAGGGTCTCAGGATTGGAATGGGAAGGAGTTGGATATCACATCTCAAGCTATAGGAAGGGTCTCAGGTTTGGTATAAGCATTGAGATATCACATGACATGCTATAGGAAGGGTCTCAGGATTGGAATGGGAAGGTGTTGTATATGACATCTCATGCCATAGGAAGGGTCTCAGGTTTGGTATAAGCATTGAGATATCACATCACATGCTATAGGAAGGGTCTCAGGATTGGAATGGGAAGGACTTGGATATCACATCTCATGCTATAGGCAGGGTCTCAGGTTTGGAAAGGGAAGGAGTTGGATATCACATTTCATGTTAGAGGTAGGATATCAGGTTTGGTATTAGAGGCATTGAGATATCACATCTCATGCTATCAGAAGGGTCTCAGGATTGGAATGGGAAGGAGTTGGATATCACATCTCATGCTAAAGGGAGAGTCTCAGGTTTGGAAGGGGAAGGATTTGGATATCACATCTCATGTTATAGGAAGGATCTCAGGTTTGGTATTAGAGGCATTGAGATATCACATCTCATGCTATCATAAGGGTCTCAGGATTGGAATGGGAAGGAGTTGGATATCACATCTCATGCTAAAGGGAGGGTCTCAGGTTTGGAAGGGGAAGAATTTGGATATCACATCACATGTTATAGGAAGGATCTCAGGTTTGGTATTAGGAGCATTGAGATATCACATCTCATGCTATCGGAAGGGTCTCAGGATTGGAATGGGAAGGAGTTGGATATCACATCTCATGCTATAGGAAGGGTCTCAGGTTTGGAACGGGAAGGAGTTGGATATCACATCTCATGTTATAGGAAGAGTCTCAGGTTTGGTATAAGCATTGAGATATCACATCTCTGCAATCGGAAATGTCTCGGGATTGGGATGGGAAGGAGTTGGATATCACATCTCATGCTATAGGAAGGGTCTCAGGTTTGGAACGGGAAGGAGTTGGATATCACATCTCATGCTATAGGAAGGCTCTCAGGTTTGGAAGGGGAAAGAGTTGGATATCACATTTCATGTTAGAGGTAGGATCTCAGGTTTGGTATTAGAGGCATTGAGATATCACATCTCATGCTATCAGAAGGGTCTCAGGATTGGAATGGGAAGGAGTTGGATATCACATCTCATGCTAAAGGGAGGGTCTCAGGTTTGGAAGGGGAAGGATTTGCATATCACATCTCATGTTATAAGAAGGAGCTCAGGTTTGGTATTAGAAGCATTGAGATATCACATCTCATGCTATCGGAAGGATCTCAGGTTTGGTATTAGAAGCATTGAGATATCACATCTCATGCTATCAGAAGGGTCTCAGGATTGGAATGGGAAGGAGTTGGATATCACATCTCATGCTAAAGGGAGGGTCTCAGGTTTGGAAGGGGAAGGATTTGGATATCACATCTCATGTTATCGGAAGGATCTCAGGTTTGGTATTAGAAGTATTGAGATATCACATCTCATACTATAGGAAGGGTCTCAGGATTGGAATGGGAAGGAGTTGGATATCACATCTCAAGCTATAGGAAGGGTCTCAGGTTTGGTATAAGCATTGAGATATCACATCACATGCTATAGGAAGGGTCTCAGGAATGGAATGTGAAGGAGTTGTATATGACATCTCATGCCATAGGAAGGGTCTCAGGTTTGGTATAAGCATTGAGATATCACATCACATGCTATAGGAAGGGTCTCAGGATTGGAATGGGAAGGACTTGGATATCACATCTCATGCTATAGGCAGGGTCTCAGGTTTGGAAAGGGAAGGAGTTGGATATCACATTTCATGTTAGAGGTAGGATATCAGGTTTGGTATTAGAGGCATTGAGATATCACATCTCATGCTATCAGAAGGGTCTCAGGATTGGAATGGGAAGGAGTTGGATATCACATCTCATGCTAAAGGGAGGGTCTCAGGTTTGGAAGGGGAAGGATTTGGATATCACATCTCATGTTATAGGAAGGATCTCAGGTTTGGTATTAGAGGCATTGAGATATCACATCTCATGCTATCATAAGGGTCTCAGGATTGGAATGGGAAGGAGTTGGATATCACATCTCATGCTAAAGGGAGGGTCTCAGGTTTGGAAGGGGAAGAATTTGGATATCACATCACATGTTATAGGAAGGATCTCAGGTTTGGTATTAGAAGCATTGAGATATCACATCTCATGCTATCGGAAGGGTCTCAGGATTGGAATGGGAAGGAGTTGGATATCACATCTCATGCTATAGGAAGGGTCTCAGGTTTGGAACGGGAAGGAGTTGGATATCACATCTCATGTTATAGGAAGAGTCTCAGGTTTGGTATAAGCATTGAGATATCACATCTCTGCAATCAGAAATGTCTCAGGATTGGGATGGGAAGGAGTTGGATATCACATCTCATGGTATAGGAAGGGTCTCAGGTTTGGAATGGGAAGGAGTTGGATATTGTTAAGACGGATTTCTGAACTCTGTCCTGGTGGCGCAGAAGTTCAGATGGCCAACCTAATTTCTTGGAACAGGGCAACCTCTGGACAAGCCAGACCAATCAAGGTAGCGATCGCGGCGGTCAAGACTAGGTCTCAAGAGAGGTGAGGGTGACTGAAAGCCCGCAATGAGCACACAAAGCAAGGACACTTACAAACTACTCCAAACAGGTGCTATATTAAAAATATATACACATTTATTCCAAGGCCTTTAAAACAATGACCGTAGCGAGAAATCACAATACAACTCTAGTAAACCAACACATACCATACCAATACAATATATATACAAATACAAACAAGTCTCAAGTGTTAGATGCACGAAATGTGTAGTCCACCTAAAAGGGAAGGAAAACAGGCAGTGCGAAATAATGCTTAGACCCAGTCCGCCTTCAGAGGCACCTAACTAAAAGGAAGTCCGAGCCCTACGAAGAGTGGAGCCTTGTGCTCAAAAGTACCTGCACACGCTGGTGCCAACGGGCAAAAGGGGAGTCTCTTCGAGGGAGATCAGGCAGTTCAGTTTAGTGCACAAACGAAGAAGAACAGTGTTCCGCGACTCAAGGGCAGAAGCAGAGCGCGAGTACGGAAAGGCATGCTGTTTTGACACAGCGGGGAAAAGCTATGGGTTCCTGCAGGAGGGCGACCAGTTCCTAGCTATGCTACTCACCGGTCCCCGATGCAAGCAGACCCAGGCTTCTCCGCGTCAGTTTCAGTCGCTGGCAGGTTCAGAAGAGCAGGGGATGTCTCGTCGTCGTGTTGAGTCTGCAGCAGCAGAGTTGAGTAAAAGACGTCCCAAACGAAGGAACCCGCACAGTTTGTTACCACAGCAGGGCAACGGAGCGGCCGTGTGTATCTGAGCCAAATGTACACTACTCACTTCAGACCTGGGAACGCCAAGTGTACGAATCGTGTGAGAGTGACAAGGACTCGATATACTACACAACCTGGTGGCAGTTACAGAGCAAGACTCCTGTGTAGGCTGGTCAGTCTGCTGGATGGGCCAGAGACGCTTCCGAAGGCTTACTAGCAGGAGCTGGTGAAGATGCCGAGAATAGCTGTCCCCGCTATTCCAAGGGTCGAAGTACTAGTACAGGCCTTCTGGTTCGATCAAAGGTGAAAAGGGTTTCACAAGGCGACAGCAGTGCAGAGGAGCAGTCCTTCAGCGGGTCACCAGCGATTCCTCGGTTCAGCCTCTTGGTTGCAGGATACTTGGCTCCTGTATTCCTTCGTTCGTGAGAACTCAGGAGATCGACATGGTAGTGGTGTTTCCAGCCCCCTCTTATCCACGGTTCCCTTCGTGCCAAAACGGTGGGGACCCAATGGGAGATCCGCTCATCAACACTCACACCATTCGTGGACCTATCACGGACCACGGTGGTCCCAGGCATTCACACGGGACCAGACATCCCAGCCCACATCCTGGAGGCACACACAAGACATGTAGAAGCCCGCGAAAGCATCCGTGTTTCGCGGGAAAGTACATGCCCAAATAAGGAAGGCCCCGGGTCGGCTCGACCTGGGGAAGGTGAAGGGAGCAAGACGGTCAGCGGACAGGATAAAGGAGCCTCGTGGTCTGGCCAATTTTGGGAGCCAGGCCATCATTTTGGGTTAAGTGCGAGAAACGCGCTTAGAACGCCAAAAGGAGCTCAAAACACAAGAAACGATCGCTGCCACCATTCACCGTCCGTGAATCACTTGCACCGATCAGTTACAATCCTGAAAGAGTATCTAGGGCCTGTAGAAGGCTAGAATCCCAAGAGAGCAGTAACTTAGCTTACAGTGCCCTCTTGTGTCATGTTGCACGAAAGCCGCAACATGATAAAAGAAACTACGGAAAACAGCGTTTCCCGGTACTGACTGTCTTAAGGCCATGCAAGTTTCCCCGTAAGAAAGGAGCGAAAGCCCAGAGGAGTGCGGAAGAAGGCTGCACTTCTCTGGCAAAGTCGAGAACAAGGTGAAAAACAACAGCAAAAAGTTTAGGGGTTGCCACATGGAAGGAAAATTACCTACAATTACGAAATCTTTCCTAACAGATATCACATCTCATGTTATAGGAAGAGTCTCAGGTTTGGTATAAGCATTGAGATATCACATCTCTGCAATCGGAAGTGTCTCAGGATTGGGATGGGAAGGAGTTGGATATCCCATCTCATGTTATAGGACGGGTCTCAGGATTGTTATTAGAATCATTGAGATATCATATATATTGCATGCTGTAGGAAGGGTCTAAGGATTGGAATGGGAAGGACTTGGATATCACATCTCATGCTATGGATAGGCTCTCAGGTTTGGAAAGGGAAGGAGTTGGATATCACATTTCATGTTAGAGGAAGGATCTCAGGTTTGGTATTAGAGGCATTGAGATATCACATCTCATGCTATAGGAAGGGTCTCAGGATTGGAATGGGAAGGAGTTGGATATCACATCTCATGCTATAGGAAGGGTCTCAGGTTTGGTATAAGCATTGAGATATCACATCTCATGCTATAGGAAGGGTCTCAGGATTGGAATGGAAGGAGTTGGATATCACATCTCATGTTAAACGAAGGATCTCAGGTTTGGTATTAGAAGCATTGAGACATCACATCTCATGCTATAGGAAGGGTCTCAGGATTGGAATGGGAAGGAGTTGGATATCACATCTCATGCTATAGGAAGGGTCTCAGGCTTGGTATAAGCATTGAGATATCACATCTCATGCTATCGGAAGGGTCTCAGGATTGGAATGGGAAGGAGTTGTATATGACATCTCAAGCCATAGGAAGGGTCTCAGGTTTGGTATAAGCTTTGAGATATCACATCTCTGCTATCGGAAGGGTCTCAGGATTGGAATGGGAAGGAGTTGGATATCCCATCTCATGTTATAGGAAGAGTCTCAGGTTTGGTATTAGAAGCATTGAGATATCACATCTCATGCTATAGGAAGTGTCTCAGGATTGGAATGGGAAGGACTTGGATATCACATCTCATGCTATAGGGAGGGTCTCAAGTTTGATATTAGAAGCATTGAGATATCACATCTTATGCTATAGGAAGGGTCTCAGGATTGGAATGGGAAGGAGTAGGATATCACATCTCATGCTATAGGAAGGATCTCAGGTTTGGTATGAGCATTGAGATATCACATCTCTTCTATCGGAAGGGTCTCAGGATTGGAATGGGAAGAGTTGGATATTCCCATCTCATGTTATAGGAAGGGTCTCAGGTTTGGTATTAGAAGCATTGAGATATCACATCTCATGCTATAGGAAGGGTCTCAGGATTGGAATGGGAAGGACTTGGATATCACATCTCATGCTATAGGGAGGGTCTCAAGTTTGATATTAGAAGCATTGAGATATCACATCTCACGATATCGGAAGGGTCTCAGGATTGGAATGGGAAGGAGTTGGATATCACATCTCATGATAAAGGAAGGATCTAAGGTTTGAAGGGGAAGGATTTGGATATCACATCTCATGTTATAGGACGGGTCTCAGGTTTGGTATTAGAAGCACTGAGATATCAAGTCTCATGGTATAGGAAGGGTCTCAGAATTGGAATCAGAAAGAGTTGGATATCACATCTCAAGCTATAGGAAGGGTCTCAGGATTGGAATGGGAAGGAGTTTGATATCACATCTCATGCAATAGTATGGGTCTCAGGTTTGGTATAAGCATTGGGATATCACATCTCATGCTATCGGAAGGGTATCAGGATTGGATTTGGAAGGAGCTGGATATCCCATCTCATGCTATACGAAGGGTCTCAGGTTGGAATGGGAAGGAGTTGGATATCACATCTCATGTTATAGGAAGGGTCTCAGGATTGGAATGGGAAGGACTTGGATATCACATCTCATGCTATAGGAAGGCTCTCAGGTTTGGAAGGGGAAAGAGTTGGATATCACATTTCATGTTAGAGGTAGGATCTCAGGTTTGGTATTAGAGGCATTGAGATATCACATCTCATGCTATCAGAAGGGTCTCAGGATTGGAATGGGAAGGAGTTGGATATCACATCTCATGCTAAAGGGAGGGTCTCAGGTTTGGAAGGGGAAGGATTTGGATATCACATCTCATGTTATAGGAAGGATCTCAGGTTTGGTATTAGAAGCATTGAGATATCACATCTCATGCTATCAGAATGGTCTCAGGATTGGAATCGGAAGGAGTTGGATATCACATCTCATGCTAAAGGGAGGGTCTCAGGTTTGGAAGGGGAAGGATTTGGATATCACATCTCATGTTATCAGAAGGATCTCAGGTTTGGTATTAGAAGTATTGAGATATCACATCTCATGCTATAGGAAGGGTCTCAGGATTGGAATGGGAAGGAGTTGGATATCACATCTCAAGCTATAGGAAGGGTCTCAGGTTTGGTATAAGCATTGAGATATCACATCACATGCTATAGGAAGGGTCTCAGGATTGGAATGGGATGGAGTTGGATATCACATCTCATGTTATAGGAAAGATCTCAGGTTTGGTATTAGAAGCATTGAGACATCACATCTCATGTTATAGGAAGGGTCTCAGGATTGGAATGGGAAGAAGTTGGATATCACATCTCATGCTATAGGAAGAGTCTCAGGTTTGGTATAAGCATTGAGATATCACATCTCATGATATAGGAAGAGCTCAGGATTGGAATGGGAAGGAGTTGTATATGACATCTCATGCCATAGGAAGGGTCTCAGGTTTGGTATAAGCATTGAGATATCACATCACATGCTATAGGAAGGGTCTCAGGATTGGAATGGGAAGGACTTGGATATCACATCTCATGCTAAAGGGAGGGTCTCAGGTTTGGAAGGGGAAGGATTTGGATATCACATCTCATGTTATAGGAAGGATCTCAGGTTTGGTATAAGAAGCATTGAGATATCACATCTCATGCTATCGGAAGAATCTCAGATTTGGTATTAGAGGCATTGAGATATTACATCTCATGCTATCATAAGGGTCTCAGGATTGGAATGGGAAGGAGTTGGATATCACATCTCATGCTATAGGAAGGATCTCAGGTTTGGAACGGGAAGGAGTTGGATATCACATCTCATGCTATAGGAAGGGTCTCAGGTTTGGAACGGGAAGGAGTTGGATATCCCATCTCATGTTATAGGACTGGTCTCAGGTTTGGTATTAGAAGCATTGAGATATCACATCACATGCTGTAGGAAGGGTCTCAGGTTTGGAATGGGAAGGAATTGGATATCACATCTCATGTTATAGGAAGGGTCTCAGGTTTGGTATAAGCATTGAGATATCACATCTCTGCTATCGGAAGTGTCTCAGGATTGGAATGGGAAGGAGTTGGATATCACATCTCATGTTATAGGACGGGTCTCAGGTTTGTTATTAGAATCATTGAGATATCATATTGCATGCTGTAGGAAGGGTCTAAGGATTGGAATGGGAAGGACTTTGATATCACATCTCATGCTATAGGTAGGCTCTCAGGTTTGGAAAGGGAAGGAGTTGGATATCACATTTCATGTTAGAGGAAGGATCTCAGGTTTGGTATTAGAGCCATTGGATATCACATCTCATGCTATAGGAAGGGTCTCAGGATTGGAATGGGAAGGAGTTGGATATCACATCTCATGCTATAGGAAGGGTTTTAGGTTTGGTATAAGCATTGAAATATCACATCTCATGCTATAGGAAGGGTCTCAGGAGTGGAATGGGAAGGATCTGTATATGACATCTCATGCCATAGGAAGGGTCTCAGGTTTGGTATAAGCATTGAGATATCACATCTCTGCTTTCGGAAGGGTCTCAGGATTGGAATGGGAAGGAGTTGGATATCCCATCTCATGTTATAGGAAGAGTCTCAGGTTTGGTATTAGAAGCATTGAGATATCACATCTCATGCTATAGGAAGTGTCTCAGGATTGGAATGGGAAGGAGTTGGATATCACATCTCATGCTATAGGGAGGGTCTCAAGTTTGATATTAGAAGCATTGAGATATCACATCTCATGCTATAGGAAGGGTCTCAGTATTGGAATGGGAAGGAGTTGGATATCACATCTCATGCTATAGGAAGGGTCTCAGGTTTGGTATAAGCATTGAGATATCACATCTCTGCTATCGGAAGGGTCTCAGGATTGGAATGGGAAGGAGTTGGATATTCCCATCTCATGTTATAGGAAGGGTCTATCAGGTCTTAGCATGAGACTCTTCCTATAACATGAGATGTGATATCCAACTCCTTCCCATTCCAATCCTGAGACCCTTCCGATAGCTTGAGATGTGATATCTCAATGCTTCTAATATCAATACTGAGACCCTCCCTATAGCATGAGATGTGATATCTAAGTCCTTCCCATTCCAATCCTGAGACCCTTCTGATAGCAGAGATGTGATATCTCAATGCTTATACCAAACCTGAGACCCTTCCTATAGCATGAGATGTGATATCCAACTCCTTCCCATTCCAATCCTGAGACCCTTCCTATAGCATGATATGTGAAATCTCAATGCTTCTACCAAAACTGAGACCCTTCCTTTAGCATGAGATGTGATATCCAACTCCTTCCCATTCCAATCCTGAGACCAGTCCTATAGCATGAGATGTGATATCTCAATGCTTCTAATACCAAACCTGAGATCCTTCCTATAACATGAGATGTGATATCCAACTCCTTCCCATTCCAATCCTGAGACCCTTCCTATAGCATGAGATGTGATATCTCAATGCTTCTAATACCAAACCTGAGATCCATCCGATAGCATGAGATGTGATATCTCAATGCTTCTAATACCAAACCTGAGATCCTTCCTATAACATGAGATGTGATATCCAAATCCTTCCCCTTCTGAACCTGAGACCCTCCCTTTAGCATGAGATGTGATATCCAACTCCTTCCCATTCCAATCCTGATACCCTTCTGATAGCATGAGATGTGATATCTCAATGCCTCTAATACCAAACCTGAGATCCTAACTCTAACATGAAATGTGATATCCAACTCCTTCCCTTTCCAAACCTGAGAGCCTTCCTACAGCATGAGATGTCATATCCAACTCCTTCCCATTCCAACCTGAGACCCTTCCTATAGCATGAGATGGGATATCCAACTCCTTCCAAATCCAATCCTGATACCCTTCCGATAGCATGAGATGTGATATCCCAATGCTTCTACAAAACCTGAGACCCATACCATGGCATGAGATGTGATATCAAACTCCCGTCCTATACCATGAGACTTGATATCTCAATGCTTCTAATACCAAACCTGAGACCGGTCCAATAACATGAGATGTGATATCCAAATCCTTCCCCTTCCAAACCTTAGACCCTTCCTTTATCATGAGATGTGATATCCAAGTCCTTCCCATTCCATTCCTGAGACCCTTCCTATAGCATGAGATGTGATATCTCAATGCTTCTAATACCAAACCTGAGACCCTTCCTATAACATGAGATGTGATATCCAAGTCCTTCCCATTTCAATCCTGAGACCCTTCCTATAGCATGAGATGTGATATCTCAATGCTTCTAATACCAAACCTGAGACCCTTCCTATAACATGAATTCTGATATCCAAGTCCTTCCCATTCCAATCCTGAGACCCTTCCAATAGCAGAGATGTGATATCTCAATGCTTCTAATATCAAACCTGAGACCTGCCCTATAACATGAGATGGGATATCCAACTCCTTCCCGTTCCAAACCTGATACCCTTCCTATAGCATGAGATGTGATATCCAATTCCTTCCCATCCCAATCCTGAGACACCTCCGATAGCAGAGATGTGATATCTCAATGCTTATACCAAACCTGAGACTCTTCCTATAACATGAGATGTGATATCTAACTCCTTCCCGTTCCAAACCTGAGACCCTTCCTATAGCATGAGATGTGATATCCAACTCCTTCCCATTCCAATCCTGAGACCCTTCCTATAGCA
The DNA here is from genome assembly GCF_040938575.1 of Ambystoma mexicanum. Classification (NCBI taxonomy): domain Eukaryota; kingdom Metazoa; phylum Chordata; class Amphibia; order Caudata; family Ambystomatidae; genus Ambystoma; species Ambystoma mexicanum. Next base: position 14,114,859 of record NW_027182455.1, on the reverse strand, counting down.
TGAGATGTGATATCTCACTGCTTATACCAAATCTGAGACCCTTCCTATAGCATAAGATGTGATATCCAACTCCTTCCCATTCCAATCCTGAGACCCTTCCTAAAGCATGAGATGTGATATCTCAATGCTTCTAATACCAAACCTGAGATCCTTCCTATAACATGAGATGTGATATCCAACTCCTTCCCATTCCAATCCTGAGACCCTTATGATAGCATGAGATGTGATATCTCAATGCCTCTAATACCAAACCTGAGATACTTCCGATAGCATGAGATGTGATATCTCAATGCTTTTAATACCAAACCTGAGATCCTTCCTATAACATGAGATGTGATTTCCAAATCCTTCCCCTTCCAAACCTGAGACACTCCCTTTAGCATGAGATGTGATATACAACTCCTTCCCATTCCAATCCTGAGACCCTTCTGATAGCATGAGATGTGATATCTCAATGCCTCTAATACCAAACCTGAGATCCTACCTCTAACATGAAATGTGATATCCATCTCCTTTCCAAACCTGAGACCCTGCCTATAGCATGAGATGTGATATTCAAGTCCTTCCCATTCCAATCCTGAGACCCTTCCTATAGCATGTGATGTGATATCTCAATGCGTATACCAAACCTGAGACCCTTCCTATGGCATGAGATGTCATATACAACTCCTTCCCATTCCAATCCTGAGACCCTTCCTATAGCATGAGATGTGATATCTCAATGCTTATACCAAACCTGAGACCCTTCCTATAGCATGAGATGTGATATCCAACTTCTTCCCATTCCAATCCTAAGACCCTTCCTATAACATGAGATGTGATGTCTCAATGCTTCTAATACCAAACCTGAGATCTTTCCTATAACATGAGATGTGATATCCAACTCCTTCCCATTCCAATCCTGAGACCCTTCCTATAGCATGAGATGTGATATCTCAATGCTTATACCAAACCTGAGACCCTTCCTATAGCTTGAGATGTGATATCCAACTCCTTCCCATTCCAATCCTGAGACCCTTCCTATAGCATGAGATGTGATATCTCAAGGCCTCTAATACCAAACCTGAGATCCTTCCTCTAACATGAAATGTGATATCCAACTCCTTCCCCTTCCTAACCTGAGACCCTTCCTATAGCATGAGATGTGATATCCAACTCCTTCCCATTCCAATCCTGAGACCCTTCCGATAGCTTGAGATGTGATATCTCAATGCTTCTAATATCAATACTGAGACCCTCCCTATAGCATGAGATGTGATATCTAAGTCCTTCCCATTCCAATCCTGAGACCCTTCCGATAGCAGAGATGTGATATCTCAATGCTTATACCAAACCTGAGACCCTTCCTATAGCATGAGATGTGATATCCAACTCCTTCCCATTCCAATCCTGAGACCCTTCCTATAGCATGATATGTGAAATCTCAATGCTTCTACCAAAACTGAGACCCTTCCTTTAGCATGAGATGTGATATCCAACTCCTTCCCATTCCAATCCTGAGACCAGTCCTATAGCATGAGATGTGATATCTCAATGCTTCTAATACCAAACCTGAGATCCTTCCTATAACATGAGATGTGATATCCAACTCCTTCCCATTCCAATCCTGAGACCCTTCCTATAGCATGAGATGTGATATCTCAATGCTTCTAATACCAAACCTGAGATCCTTCCGATAGCATGAGATGTGATATCTCAATGCTTCTAATACCAAACATGAGATCCTTCCTATAACATGAGATGTGATATCCAAATCCTTCCCCTTCCAAACCTGAGACCCTCCCTTTAGCATGAGATGTGATATCCCACTCCTTCCCATTCCAATCCTGATACCCTTCTGATAGCATGAGATGTGATATCTCAATGCCTCTAATACCAAACCTGAGATCCTACCTCTAACATGAAATGTGATATCCAACTCCTTCCCTTTCCAAACCTGAGAGCCTTCCTACAGCATGAGATGTGATATCCAAGTCCTTCCCATTCCAATCCTGAGACCCTTCCTATAACATGAGATGTCATATCCAACTCCTTCCCATTCCAACCTGAGACCCTTCCTATAGCATGAGATGGGATATCCAACTCCTTCTTATGCCAAACCTGAGACCCTTCCTATGGCATGATATGTGATATCCAACTCCTTGCCATTCAAATCCTGAGACCCTTCCTATAGCATGAGAAGGGATATCCAACTCCTTCCCAATCCAATCCTGAGACCCTTCCGATAGCAGAGATGTGATATCTCAACGCTTCTACCAAACCTGAGACCCTTCCTATAACATGAGATGTGATATCCAATTCCTTCCCATTCCAAACCTGAGACCCTTACTATTGGATGAGATGTGATATCCAACTCCTTCCCATTCCAACCCTGAGACCCTTCCTATACCATGAGATGTGATATCTCAATGCTTCTAATACCAAACCTGGGTCCCGTCCTATAACATGAGATATGATATCCAAATCCTTCCCCTTCCAAACCTGAGAACCTTCCTTTAGCATGAGATGTGATATCCAAATACTTCCCATTCCAATCCTAAAACCCTTCCTATAGCATGAGATGTGATATCTCAATGTTTCTAATAAAAAACCTGAGACCCTTCCTATAGCAAGAGATGCGATATCCAAATCCTTCCCATTCCAATCCTGAGACCCTTCCTATAACATGAGATGTGATATCCAACTCCTTCCCATTCCAACCTGAGACCCTTCCTATAGCATGAGAAGGGATATCCAACTCCTTCCCAATCCAATCCTGAGACCCTTCCGATAGCAGAGATGTGATATCTCAATGCTTATACCAAACCTGAGACCCTTCCTATGGCATGAGATGTGATATCCAACTCCTTGCCATTCAAATCCTGAGACCCTCCCTATAACAAGAGATGTCATATCCAACTCCTTCCCATTCCAAACCTGAGATCCTTCCTTTAGCATGAGATGTAATATCCAAATCCTTCACATTCCAATCCGGAGACCCTTCCTATAGCATGAGATGTGATATCTCAATGCTTCTAATACCAAACATGAGATCCTTCCTATAACATGAGATGTGATATCCAACTCCTTCCCATTCCAAACCTGAGACCCTTCCGATAGCATGAGATGTGATATCTCAATGCTTCAAAAACCAAACATGAGAACCATCCTATAACATGAGATGTGAAATCCAAATCCTTCCCTTCCCAAACCTGAGACTCTTCCTATAGCATGAGATGTGATATCTCAATGCTTCTACCAAACCTTAAACCCTTCCTATAGCATGAGAAGTGATATCCAACTCCTTCCCATTCCAATCCTGAGACACTTCCTATAGCATGAGATGTGATATCACAATGCTTCTAATACCAAACCTGAGACCCGTCCTATAACATGAGATGTGATATCCAAATCCTTCCCCTTCCAAACCTTAGACCCTTCCTTTATCATGAGATGTGATATCCAAGTCCTTCCCATTCCATTCCTGAGACCCTTCCTATAGCATGAGATGTGATATCTCAATGCTTCTAATACCAAACCTGAGACCCTTCCTATAACATGAGATGTGATATCCAAGTCCTTCCCATTCCAATCCTGAGACCCTCCCTTTAGCATGAGATGTGATATCCAACTCCTTCCCATTCCAATCCTGAGACCGTTCTGATAGCATGAGATGTGATATCTCAATGCTTCTAATACCAAACCTGAGATCCTTCCGATAGCATGAGATGTGATATTTCAATTCTTCTAATACCAAACCTGAGATCCTTCCTATAACACGAGATGTGATATTCAAATCCTTCCCCTTCCAAACCTGAGACCCTCCCTTTAGCATGAGATGTGATATCCAACTCCTTCCCATTCCAATCCTGAGACCCTTCTGATAGCATGAGATGTTATATCTCAATGCCTCTAATACCAAACCTGAGATTCTACCTCTAACATGAAATGTGATATCCAACTCCTTCCCCTTCCAAACCTGGGAGCCTTCCTATAACATGAGATGTGATATCGAAGTCCTTCCCATTCCAATCCTGAGACCCTTCCTATAACATGAGATGTGATATCCAACTCCTTCCCATTCCAATCCTGAGACCCTTCCTATAGCATGAGATGTGATGTCTCAATGCTTCTAATACCAAATCTGAGATCCTTCCTATAACATGAGATGTGATATCCAACTCCTTCCATTCCAATCCTGAGACCCTTCCTATAGCATGGGATGTGATATTTCAATGCTTATAGCAAACCTGAGACCCTTCCTATAGCATGAGATGTGATATCCAAATCCTTCCCATTCCAATCGTGAGACCCTTCCTATAGCATGAGATGTGATATCTCAATGCCTCTAATACCAAACCTGAGATCCTTCCTCTAACATGAAATGTGATATCCAAATCCTTCCCTTTCCAAACCTGAGAGCCTACCTATAGCATGAGATGTGATATCCAACTCCTTCCCATTCCAATCCTGAGACCCTTCCTATAGCATGAGATGTGATATCTCAATGCTTATACCAAACCTGAGACCCTTCCTATAGCATGAGATGTGATATCCAAATCCTTCCCATTCCAATCCTGAGACCCTTCCTATAGCATGGGATGTGATATCTCAATGCCTCTAATACCAAACCTGAGATCCTTCCTTGAACATGAAATGTGATATCCCACTCCTTCCCTTTCCAAACCTGAGAGTCTACCTATAGCATGAGATGTGATATCCAAGTCCTTCCCATTCCAATCCTTAGACACTTCCTACAGCATGAGATGTGATATCTCAATGATTCTATTACCAAACCTGAGACCCGTCCTATAACATGAGATGGGATATCCAACTCCTTCCCATTTCAATCCTGAGAAACTTCCGATAGCAGAGATGTGATATCTCAATGCTTAGACCAAACCTGAGACCCTTCCTATAACATGAGATGTGATATCCAACTCCTTCCCGTTCCAAACCTGAGACCCTTTCTATAGCAAGAATCTAATATCCAACTCCTTCCCATTCCAATCCTGAGACCATTCCTATAGCATGAGATGTGATATCTCAATGCTTCTAATACCAAACCTGAGACCCTTCCTATAACATGAGATGTGATATCCAAGTCCTTCCCATTCCAATCCTGAGACCCTCCCTTTAGCATGAGATGTGATATCCAACTCCTTCCCATTCCAATCCTGAGACCGTTCTGATAGCATGAGATGTGATATCTCAATGCTTCTAATACCAAACCTGAGATCCTTCCGATAGCATGAGATGTGATATTTCAATTCTTCTAATACCAAACCTGAGATCCTTCCTATAACACAAGATGTGATATTCAAATCCTTCCCCTTCCAAACCTGAGACCCTCCCTTTAGCATGAGATGTGATATCCAACTCCTTCCCATTCCAATCCTGAGACCCTTCTGATAGCATGAGATGTTATATCTCAATGCCTCTAATACCAAACCTGAGATTCTACCTCTAACATGAAATGTGATATCCAACTCCTTCCCCTTCCAAACCTGGGAGCCTTCCTATAACATGAGATGTGATATCGAAGTCCTTCCCATTCCTATCCTGAGACCCTTCCTATAACATGAGATGTGATATCCAACTCCTTCCCATTCCAATCCTGAGACCCTTCCTATAGCATGAGATGTGATGTCTCAATGCTTCTAATACCAAATCTGAGATCCTTCCTATAACATGAGATGTGATATCCAACTCCTTCCATTCCAATCCTGAGACCCTTCCTATAGCATGGGATGTGATATTTCAATGCTTATAGCAAACCTGAGACCCTTCCTATAGCATGAGATGTGATATCCAAATCCTTCCCATTCCAATCGTGAGACCCTTCCTATAGCATGAGATGGGATATCCAACTCCTTCCCATTTCAATCCTGAGAAACTTCCGATAGCAGAGATGTGATATCTCAATGCTTAGACCAAACCTGAGACCCTTCCTATAACATGAGATGTGATATCTCAATGCTTCTAATACCAAACCTGAGATCCTTCCTATGACATGAGATGTGATATCCAATTCCTTCCCATTCCAAACCTGAGACACTTCCTATAGCATGAGATGTGATATCTCAATGCTTCTAATACCAAACCTGAGATCCTTCCTATAACATGAGATGTGATATCCAAATCCTTCCCCTTCCAAACCAGAGACCCTCCCTTTAGCATGAGATGTGATATCCAACTCCTTCCCATTCCAATCCTGAGACATTTCTGATAGCATGAGATGTGATATCTCAATGCTTCTAATACCAAACCTGAGATCCTTCCTATGACATGAGATGTGATATCCAATTCCTTCCCATTCCAAACCTGAGACCCTTCCTATAGCATGAGATGTGATATCTCAATGCTTCTAATACCAAACCTGAGATCCTTCCTATAACATGAGATGTGATATCCAAATCCTTCCCCTTCCAAACCAGAGACCCTCCCTTTAGCATGAGATGTGATATCCAACTCCTTCCCATTCCAATCCTGAGACATTTCTGATAGCATGAGATGTGATATCTCAATGCCTCTAATACCAAACCTGAGATCCTACCTCTAACATGAAATGTGATATCCAACTCCTTCCCCTTGCAAACCTGAGAGCCTTCCTATAGCATGAGATGTGATATCGAAGTATTTCCCATTCCAATCCTGCGACCCTTCCTATAACATGAGATGTGATATCCAACTCCTTCCCATTCCAACCTGAGACCCTTCCTATAGCATGAGATGGGATATCCAACTACTTCCAAATCCAATCCTGATACCCTTCCGATAGCATGAGATGTGATATCTCAATCCCTCTAATACCAAACCTGAGATCCTTCCTATAACATGAGATGTGATATCAAAATCCTTCCCCTTCCAAACCTGAGACCCTCCCTTTAGCATGAGATGTGATATCCAACTCCTTCCCATTCCTATCCTGAGACCCTTCTGATAGCATGAGATGTGATATTCAATGCCTCTAATACCAAACCTGAGATCCTACCTCTAACATGAAATGTGATATCCAACTCCTTCCCTTTCCAAACGTGAGAGCCTCCCTATAGTATGAGATGGGATATTCAAGTCCTTCCCATTCCAATCCTGAGACCCTTCCTATAGCATGAGATGTGATATCTCAATGCTTCTAATACCAAACCTGAGACTGTTCCTATAACATAAGATGGGATATCCAACTCCTTCCCATTCCAATCCTGAGACCCTTCCGATAGCAGAGATGTGATATCTCAATGCTGATACCAAACCTGAGACCCTTCCTATGGCATGAGATGTCATATACAACTCCTTCCCATTCCAATCCTGAGACCATTCCTATAGCATGAGATGTGATATCTCAATGCTTCTAATACCAAACCTGAGATCCTTCCTATGACATGAGATGTGATATCCAATTCCTTCCCATTCCAAACCTGAGACCCTTCCTATAGCATGAGATGTGATATCTCAATGCTTCTAATACCAAACCTGAGATCCTTCCTATAACATGAGATGTGATATCCAAATCCTTCCCCTTCCAAACCAGAGACCCTCCCTTTAGCATGAGATGTGATATCCAACTCCTTCCCATTCCAATCCTGAGACATTTCTGATAGCATGAGATGTGATATCTCAATGCCTCTAATACCAAACCTGAGATCCTACCTCTAACATGAAATGTGATATCCAACTCCTTCCCCTTGCAAACCTGAGAGCCTTCCTATAGCATGAGATGTGATATCGAAGTATTTCCCATTCCAATCCTGAGACCCTTCCTATAACATGATATGTGATATCCAACTCCTTCCCATTCCAACCTGAGACCCTTCCTATAGCATGAGATGGGATATCCAACTACTTCCAAATCCAATCCTGATACCCTTCCGATAGCATGAGATGTGATATCTCAATCCCTCTAATACCAAACCTGAGATCCTTCCTATAACATGAGATGTGATATCAAAATCCTTCCCCTTCCAAACCTGAGACCCTCCCTTTAGCATGAGATGTGATATCCAACTCCTTCCCATTCCAATCCTGAGACCCTTCTGATAGTATGAGATGTGATATTCAATGCCTCTAATACCAAACCTGAGATCCTACCTCTAACATGAAATGTGATATCCAACTCCTTCCCTTTCCAAACGTGAGAGCCTCCCTATAGCATGAGATGGGATATTCAAGTCCTTCCCATTCCAATCCTGAGACCCTTCCTATAGCATGAGATGTGATATCTCAATGCTTCTAATACCAAACCTGAGACCCTTCCTATAACATAAGATGGGATATCCAACTCCTTCCCATTCCAATCCTGAGACCCTTCCGATAGCAGAGATGTGATATCTCAATGCTGATACCAAACCTGAGACCCTTCCTATGGCATGAGATGTCATATACAATTCCTTCCCATTCCAATCCTGAGACCCTTCCTATAGCATGGGATGTGATATCTCAATGCTTATACCAAACCTGAGACCCTTCCTATAGCATGAGATGTGATATCCAACTCCTTCCCATTCCAATCCTGAGACCCTTCCTATAACATGAGATGTGATGTCTCAATGCTTCTAATACCAAACCTGAGATCCTTCCTATGGCATGAGATGTCATATAAAACTCCTTCCCATTCCATTCCTGAGACCCTTCCTATAGCATGAGATGTGATGTCCAACTCCTTCCCATTCCAATCCTGAGACCCTTCCTATAGCATGAGATGTGATATCCAAATCCTTCCCATTCCAATCGTGAGACCCTTCCTATAGCATGAGATGTGATATCCAAAACCTTCCCTTTCCAAAACTGAGAGCCTACCTATAGCATGAGATGTGATATCCAACTCCTTCCCATTCCAATCCTGAGACCCTTCCTATAGCATGAGATGTGATATCTCAATGCTTATACCAAACCTGAGACCCTTCCTATAGCATGAGAAGTGATATCCAAATCCTTCCCATTCCAATCCTGAGACCCTTCCTATAGCATGAGATGTGATATCCAAATCCTTCCCCTTCCAAACCTGAGACCCTCCCTTTAGCATGAGATGTGATATCCAACTCCTTCCCATTCCAATCCTGAGACCCTTCTGATAGCATGAGATGTTATATCTCAATGCCTCTAATACCAAACCTGAGATCCTACCTCTAACATGAAATGTGATATCCAACTCCTTCCCCTTCTAAACCTGGGAGCCTTCCTATAACATGAGATGTGATATCGAAGTGCTTCCCATTCCAATCCTGAGACCCTTCCTATAACATGAGATGTGATATCCAACTCCTTCCCATTCCAATCCTGAGACCCTTCCTATAGCATGAGATGGGATGTCTCAATGCTTCTAATACCAAATCTGAGATCCTTCCTATAACATGAGATGTGATATCCAACTCCTTCCCATTACAATCTTGAGACCGTTTCTATAGCATGAGATGTGATATCTCAATGCTTATACCAAACCTGAGACCCTTCCTATAGCATGAGATGTGATATCCAAATCCTTCCCATTCCAATCGTGAGACCCTTCCTATAGCATGAGATGTGATATCTCAATGCCTCTAATACCAAACCTGAGATCCTACCTCTAAAATGAAATTTGATATGCAACTCCTTCCCCTTCCAAACCTGATAGCCTTCCTATAGCATGAGATGTGATATCCAAGTCCTTCCCATTCCAATCCTGATACCCTTCCTATAACATGAGATGTGATATCCAATTCCTTCCCATTCCAACCTGAGACCCTTCCTATAGCATGAGATGGGATATCCAACTCCTTCCAAATCCAATCCTGATACCCTTCCGATAGCATGAGATGTGATATCCCAATGCTTCTACAAAACCTGAGACCCATACATGGCATGAGATGTGATATCAAACTCCTTCCCATTCCAATCCTGAGACACTTCCTATAGCATGAGATGTGATATCTCAATGCTTCTAATACCAAACCTGAGACTCTTCCTATAACATGAGGTGGGATATCCAACTCTTTCCCATTCCAATCCTGAGACCCTTCCGATAGCAGAGATGTGATATCTCAATGCTTATACCAAACCTGAGACCCTTCCTATAGCATGAGATGTCATATACAACTCCTTCCCATTCCAATCCTGAGACCCTTCCTATAGCATGAGATGTGATATCTCAATGCTTATACCAAACCTGAGACCCTTCCTATAGCATGAGATGTGATATCCAACTCCTTCCCATTTCAATCCTGAGACCCTTCCTATAGCATGAGATGTGATGTCTCAATGCTTCTAATACCAAACCTGAGATCCTTCCTATAACATCAGATGTGATATCCAACTCCTTCCCATTCCAATCCTGAGACCCTTCCTATAGCATGAGATGTGATATCTCAATGTTCATACCAAACCTGAGACCCTTCCTATAGCATGAGATGTGATATCCAACTCCTTCCCATTCCAATCCTGAGACCCTTCCTATAGCATGAGATGTGATATCTCAATGCTTCTAATACCAAACCTGAGACCCTTCCTATAACATGAGATGTGATATCCAAGTCCTTCCCATTCCAATCCTGAGACCCTCCCTTTAGCATGAGATGTGATATCCAACTCCTTCCCATTCCAATCCTGAGACCGTTCTGATAGCATGAGATGTGATATCTCAATGCTTCTAATACCAAACCTGAGATCCTTCCGATAGCATGAGATGTGATATTTCAATTCTTCTAATACCAAACCTGAGATCCTTCCTATAACACAAGATGTGATATTCAAATCCTTCCCCTTCCAAACCTGAGACCCTCCCTTTAGCATGAGATGTGATATCCAACTCCTTCCCATTCCAATCCTGAGACCCTTCTGATAGCATGAGATGTTATATCTCAATGCCTCTAATACCAAACCTGAGATTCTACCTCTAACATGAAATGTGATATCCAACTCCTTCCCCTTCCAAACCTGGGAGCCTTCCTATAACATGAGATGTGATATCGAAGTCCTTCCCATTCCTATCCTGAGACCCTTCCTATAACATGAGATGTGATATCCAACTCCTTCCCATTCCAATCGTGAGACCCTTCCTATAGCATGAGATGTGATATCTCAATGCCTCTAATACCAAACCTGAGATCCTTCCTCTAACATGAAATGTGATATCCAAATCCTTCCCTTTCCAAACCTGAGAGCCTACCTATAGCATGAGATGTGATATCCAACTCCTTCCCATTCCAATCCTGAGACCCTTCCTATAGCATGAGATGTGATATCTCAATGCTTATACCAAACCTGAGACCCTTCCTATAGCATGAGATGTGATATCCAAATCCTTCCCATTCCAATCCTGAGACCCTTCCTATAGCATGAGATGTGATATCTCAATGCCTCTAATACCAAACCTGAGATCCTTCCTTGAACATGAAATGTGATATCCCACTCCTTCCCTTTCCAAACCAGAGAGTCTACCTATAGCATGAGATGTGATATCCAAGTCCTTCCCATTCCAATCCTTAGACACTTCCTACAGCATGAGATGTGATATCTCAATGATTCTATTACCAAACCTGAGACCCGTCCTATAACATGAGATGGGATATCCAACTCCTTCCCATTTCAATCCTGAGAAACTTCCGATAGCAGAGATGTGATATCTCAATGCTTAGACCAAACCTGAGACCCTTCCTATAACATGAGATGTGATATCTCAATGCTTCTAATACCAAACCTGAGATCCTTCCTATGACATGAGATGTGATATCCAATTCCTTCCCATTCCAAACCTGAGACCCTTCCTATAGCATGAGATGTGATATCTCAATGCTTCTAATACCAAACCTGAGATCCTTCCTATAACATGAGATGTGATATCCAAATCCTTCCCCTTCCAAACCAGAGACCCTCCCTTTAGCATGAGATGTGATATCCAACTCCTTCCCATTCCAATCCTGAGACATTTCTGATAGCATGAGATGTGATATCTCAATGCTTCTAATACCAAACCTGAGATCCTTCCTATGACATGAGATGTGATATCCAATTCCTTCCCATTCCAAACCTGAGACCCTTCCTATAGCATGAGATGTGATATCTCAATGCTTCTAATACCAAACCTGAGATCCTTCCTATAACATGAGATGTGATATCCAAATCCTTCCCCTTCCAAACCAGAGACCCTCCCTTTAGCATGAGATGTGATATCCAACTCCTTCCCATTCCAATCCTGAGACATTTCTGATAGCATGAGATGTGATATCTCAATGCCTCTAATACCAAACCTGAGATCCTACCTCTAACATGAAATGTGATATCCAACTCCTTCCCCTTGCAAACCTGAGAGCCTTCCTATAGCATGAGATGTGATATCGAAGTATTTCCCATTCCAATCCTGAGACCCTTCCTATAACATGAGATGTGATATCCAACTCCTTCCCATTCCAACCTGAGACCCTTCCTATAGCATGAGATGGGATATCCAACTACTTCCAAATCCAATCCTGATACCCTTCCGATAGCATGAGATGTGATATCTCAATCCCTCTAATACCAAACCTGAGATCCTTCCTATAACATGAGATGTGATATCAAAATCCTTCCCCTTCCAAACCTGAGACCCTCCCTTTAGCATGAGATGTGATATCCAACTCCTTCCCATTCCAATCCTGAGACCCTTCTGATAGCATGAGATGTGATATTCAATGCCTCTAATACCAAACCTGAGATCCTACCTCTAACATGAAATGTGATATCCAACTCCTTCCCTTTCCAAACGTGAGAGCCTCCCTATAGTATGAGATGGGATATTCAAGTCCTTCCCATTCCAATCCTGAGACCCTTCCTATAGCATGAGATGTGATATCTCAATGCTTCTAATACCAAACCTGAGACCCTTCCTATAACATAAGATGGGATATCCAACTCCTTCCCATTCCAATCCTGAGACCCTTCCGATAGCAGAGATGTGATATCTCAATGCTGATACCAAACCTGAGACCCTTCCTATGGCATGAGATGTCATATACAACTCCTTCCCATTCCAATCCTGAGACCATTCCTATAGCATGAGATGTGATATCTCAATGCTTCTAATACCAAACCTGAGATCCTTCCTATGACATGAGATGTGATATCCAATTCCTTCCCATTCCAAACCTGAGACCCTTCCTATAGCATGAGATGTGATATCTCAATGCTTCTAATACCAAACCTGAGATCCTTCCTATAACATGAGATGTGATATCCAAATCCTTCCCCTTCCAAACCAGAGACCCTCCCTTTAGCATGAGATGTGATATCCAACTCCTTCCCATTCCAATCCTGAGACATTTCTGATAGCATGAGATGTGATATCTCAATGCCTCTAATACCAAACCTGAGATCCTACCTCTAACATGAAATGTGATATCCAACTCCTTCCCCTTGCAAACCTGAGAGCCTTCCTATAGCATGAGATGTGATATCGAAGTATTTCCCATTCCAATCCTGAGACCCTTCCTATAACATGATATGTGATATCCAACTCCTTCCCATTCCAACCTGAGACCCTTCCTATAGCATGAGATGGGATATCCAACTACTTCCAAATCCAATCCTGATACCCTTCCGATAGCATGAGATGTGATATCTCAATCCCTCTAATACCAAACCTGAGATCCTTCCTATAACATGAGATGTGATATCAAAATCCTTCCCCTTCCAAACCTGAGACCCTCCCTTTAGCATGAGATGTGATATCCAACTCCTTCCCATTCCAATCCTGAGACCCTTCTGATAGCATGAGATGTGATATTCAATGCCTCTAATACCAAACCTGAGATCCTACCTCTAACATGAAATGTGATATCCAACTCCTTCCCTTTCCAAACGTGAGAGCCTCCCTATAGCATGAGATGGGATATTCAAGTCCTTCCCATTCCAATCCTGAGACCCTTCCTATAGCATGAGATGTGATATCTCAATGCTTCTAATACCAAACCTGAGACCCTTCCTATAACATAAGATGGGATATCCAACTCCTTCCCATTCCAATCCTGAGACCCTTCCGATAGCAGAGATGTGATATCTCAATGCTGATACCAAACCTGAGACCCTTCCTATGGCATGAGATGTCATATACAATTCCTTCCCATTCCAATCCTGAGACCCTTCCTAGAGCATGGGATGTGATATCTCAATGCTTATACCAAACCTGAGAACCTTCCTATAGCATGAGATGTGATATCCAACTCCTTCCCATTCCAATCCTGAGACCCTTCCTATAACATGAGATGTGATGTCTCAATGCTTCTAATACCAAACCTGAGATCCTTCCTATGGCATGAGATGTCATATAAAACTCCTTCCCATTCCATTCCTGAGACCCTTCCTATAGCATGAGATGTGATGTCCAACTCCTTCCCATTCCAATCCTGAGACCCTTCCTATAGCATGAGATGTGATATCCAAATCCTTCCCATTCCAATCGTGAGACCCTTCCTATAGCATGAGATGTGATATCCAAAACCTTCCCTTTCCAAAACTGAGAGCCTACCTATAGCATGAGATGTGATATCCAACTCCTTCCCATTCCAATCCTGAGACCCTTCCTATAGCATGAGATGTGATATCTCAATGCTTATACCAAACCTGAGACCCTTCCTATAGCATGAGAAGTGATATCCAAATCCTTCCCATTCCAATCCTGAGACCCTTCCTATAGCATGAGATGTGATATCCAAATCCTTCCCCTTCCAAACCTGAGACCCTCCCTTTAGCATGAGATGTGATATCCAACTCCTTCCCATTCCAATCCTGAGACCCTTCTGATAGCATGAGATGTTATATCTCAATGCCTCTAATACCAAACCTGAGATCCTACCTCTAACATGAAATGTGATATCCAACTCCTTCCCCTTCTAAACCTGGGAGCCTTCCTATAACATGAGATGTGATATCGAAGTGCTTCCCATTCCAATCCTGAGACCCTTCCTATAACATGAGATGTGATATCCAACTCCTTCCCATTCCAATCCTGAGACCCTTCCTATAGCATGAGATGGGATGTCTCAATGCTTCTAATACCAAATCTGAGATCCTTCCTATAACATGAGATGTGATATCCAACTCCTTCCCATTACAATCTTGAGACCGTTTCTATAGCATGAGATGTGATATCTCAGTGCTTATACCAAACCTGAGACCCTTCCTATAGCATGAGATGTGATATCCAAATCCTTCCCATTCCAATCGTGAGACCCTTCCTATAGCATGAGATGTGATATCTCAATGCCTCTAATACCAAACCTGAGATCCTACCTCTAAAATGAAATTTGATATGCAACTCCTTCCCCTTCCAAACCTGATAGCCTTCCTATAGCATGAGATGTGATATCCAAGTCCTTCCCATTCCAATCCTGATACCCTTCCTATAACATGAGATGTGATATCCAATTCCTTCCCATTCCAACCTGAGACCCTTCCTATAGCATGAGATGGGATATCCAACTCCTTCCAAATCCAATCCTGATACCCTTCCGATAGCATGAGATGTGATATCCCAATGCTTCTACAAAACCTGAGACCCATACATGGCATGAGATGTGATATCAAACTCCTTCCCATTCCAATCCTGAGACACTTCCTATAGCATGAGATGTGATATCTCAATGCTTCTAATACCAAACCTGAGACTCTTCCTATAACATGAGATGGGATATCCAACTCTTTCCCATTCCAATCCTGAGACCCTTCCGATAGCAGAGATGTGATATCTCAATGCTTATACCAAACCTGAGACCCTTCCTATAGCATGAGATGTCATATACAACTCCTTCCCATTCCAATCCTGAGACCCTTCCTATAGCATGAGATGTGATATCTCAATGCTTATACCAAACCTGAGACCCTTCCTATAGCATGAGATGTGATATCCAACTCCTTCCCATTTCAATCCTGAGACCCTTCCTATAGCATGAGATGTGATGTCTCAATGCTTCTAATACCAAACCTGAGATCCTTCCTATAACATCAGATGTGATATCCAACTCCTTCCCATTCCAATCCTGAGACCCTTCCTATAGCATGAGATGTGATATCTCAATGTTCATACCAAACCTGAGACCCTTCCTATAGCATGAGATGTGATATCCAACTCCTTCCCATTCCAATCCTGAGACCCTTCCTATAGCATGAGATGTGATATCTCAATGCCTCTAATACCAAATCTGAGATCCTTCCTCTAACATGAAATGTGATATCCAACTCCTTCCCTTTCCAAACCTGAGAGCCTAACTATAGCATGAGATGTGATATCCAAGACCTTCCCATTCCAATCCTTAGACCCTTCCTACAGCATACAATATGATATCTCAATGATTGTAATAACAAACCTGAGACCCGTCCTATAACATGAGATGTGATATCCAACTCCTTCCCATTCCAATCCTGAGACACTTCCGATAGCAGAGATGTGATATCTCAATGCTTATTCCAAACCTGAGACCCTTCCTATAGCATGAGATGTGATATCCAACTCCTTCCCGTTCCAAACCTGAGACCCTTCCTATAGCATATGTGATATCCAACTCCTTCCCATTCCAAACATGAGACCCTTCCTATAGCATGAGATGTGATATCCAACTCCTTCCCATTCCAATCCTGAGACCCTTCCTATAGCATGAGATGTGATATCTCAATGCCTCTAATACCAAACCTGAAATCCTTCCTCTAACATGAAATGTGATATCCAACTCCTTCCCTTTCCAAACCTGAGAGCCTACCTATAGCATGAGATGTGATATCCAAGACCTTCCCATTCCAATCCTTAGACCCTTCCTACAGCATACAATATGATATCTCAATGATTCTAATAACAAACCTGAGACCCGTCCTATAACATGAGATATGATATCCAACTCCTTCCCATTCCAATCCTGAGACACTTCCGATAGCAGAGATGTGATATCTCATTGCTTATTCCAAACCTGAGACCCTTCCTATAGCATGAGATGTGATATCCAACTCCTTCCCGTTCCAAACCTGAGACCCTTCCTATAGCATATGTGATATCCAACTCCTTCCCATTCCAAACATGAGACCCTTCCTATAGCAAGAATGTAATATCCAACTCCTTCCCATTCCAATCCTGAGACCCTTCCTACAGCATGCGATGTGATATCTCAATGCTTCTAATACCAAACCTGAGACCCGTCCTATAACATGAGATGGGATATCCAACTCCTTCCCGTTCCAAACCTGAGACCCTTCCTATAGCATGAGATGTGATATCCAACTCCTTCCCATCCCAATCCTGAGACACTTCCGATTGCAGAGATGTGATATCTCAATGCTTATACCAAACCTGAGACTCTTCCTATAACATGAGATGTGATATCCAAATCCTTCCCGTTCCAAACCTGAGACCCTTCCTATAGCATAAGATGTGATATCCAACTCCTTCCCATTCCAATCCTGAGACCCTTCCGATAGCATGAGATGTGATATCTCAATGCTTCTAATACCAAACCTGAGATCCTTCTTATAACATATGATGTGATATCCAAATCCTTCCCCTTCCAAACCTGAGACCCTCCCTTTAGCATGAAATGTGATATCCAACTCCTTCCCATTCCAATCCTGAGACCCTTATGATAGCATGAGATGTGATATCTCAATGCCTCTAATACCAAACCTGAGATACTTCCGATAGCATGAGATGTGATATCTCAATGCTTCTAATACCAAACCTGAGATCCTTCCTATAACATGAGATGTGATATCCAAATCCTTCCCCTTCCAAACCTGAGACCCTCCCTTTAGCATGAGATGTGATATCCAACTCCTTCCCATTCCAATCCTGAGACCCTTCTGATAGCATGAGATGTGATATCTCAATGCCTCTAATACCAAACCTGAGATCCTACCTCTAACATGAAATATGATATCCAACTCCTTCCCTTTCCAAACCTGAGATCCTGCCTATAGCATGAGATGTGATATCCAAGTCCTTCCCATTCCAATCCTGAGACCCTTCCTATAGCATGAGATGTGATATCTCAATTCTTATACCAAACCTGAGACCCTTCCTATGGCATGAGATGCCATATACAACTCCTTCCCATTCCAATCCTGGGACCCTGCTTATAGCATGAGATGTGATATCTCAATGCTTCTAATGCCAAACCTGAGATCTTTCCTATAACATGAGATGTGATATCCAACTCCTTCCCATTCCAATCCTGAGACCATTCCTATAGCATGAGATGTGATATCTCAATGCTTATACCAAACCTGAGACCCTTCCTATAGCTTGAGATGTGATATCCAACTCCATCCCATTCCAATACTGAGACCCTTCCTATAGCATGAGATGTGATATCTCAATGCCTCTAATACCAAACCTGAGATCCTTCCTCTAACATGAAATGTGATATCCAACTCCTTCCCCTTCCAAACCTGAGAGCCTTCCTATAGCATGAGATATGATATCCAAGTCCTTTCCATTCCAATCCTGAGACCCTTCCTATAACATGAGATGTGATATCCAACTCCTTCCCATTCCAACCTGAGACCCTTCCTATAGCATGAGATGGGATATCCAACTCCTTCCAAATCCAATCCTGATACCCTTCCGATAGCATGAGATGTGATATCCCAATGCTTCTACCAAACCTGAGACCCATACTATGGCATGAGATGTGATATCAAACTGCTTCCAATTCTAACCTGAGACCCTTCCTATAGCATGAGATGGGATATCCAACTCCTTCCAAATCCAATCCTGAAATCCTTCCGATAGCATGAGATGTGATATCCCAATGCTTCTACCAAACCTGAGACCCATACTATGGCATGAGATGTGATATCCAACTCCTTCCCATTCCAATTCTGAGACTCTTCTGATAGCATGAGATGTGATATCTCAATGCCTCTAATACCAAACCTGAGATCCTACCTCTAACATGAAATGTGATATCCAACTCTTTCCCGTTGCAAACCTGAGAGCCTTCCTATAGCATGAGATGTGATATCCAACTCCTTCCCATTCCAATCCTGAGACATTTCTGATAGCATGAGATGTGATATCTCAATGCCTCTAATACCAAACCTGAGATCCTACCTCTAACATGAAATGTGATATCCAACTCCTTCCCCTTGCAAACCTGAGAGCCTTCCTATAGCATGAGATGTGATATCGAAGTATTTCCCATTCCAATCCTGAGACCCTTCCTATAACATGATATGTGATATCCAACTCCTTCCCATTCCAACCTGAGACCCTTCCTATAGCATGAGATGGGATATCCAACTACTTCCAAATCCAATCCTGATACCCTTCCGATAGCATGAGATGTGATATCTCAATCCCTCTAATACCAAACCTGAGATCCTTCCTATAACATGAGATGTGATATCAAAATCCTTCCCCTTCCAAACCTGAGACCCTCCCTTTAGCATGAGATGTGATATCCAACTCCTTCCCATTCCAATCCTGAGACCCTTCTGATAGCATGAGATGTGATATTCAATGCCTCTAATACCAAACCTGAGATCCTACCTCTAACATGAAATGTGATATCCAACTCCTTCCCTTTCCAAACGTGAGAGCCTCCCTATAGCATGAGATGGGATATTCAAGTCCTTCCCATTCCAATCCTGAGACCCTTTCTATAGCATGAGATGTGATATCTCAATGCTTCTAATACCAAACCTGAGACCCTTCCTATAACATAAGATGGGATATCCAACTCCTTCCCATTCCAATCCTGAGACCCTTCCGATAGCAGAGATGTGATATCTCAATGCTGATACCAAACCTGAGACCCTTCCTATGGCATGAGATGTCATATACAATTCCTTCCCATTCCAATCCTGAGACCCTTCCTATAGCATGGGATGTGATATCTCAATGCTTATACCAAACCTGAGACCCTTCCTATAGCATGAGATGTGATATCCAACTCCTTCCCATTCCAATCCTGAGACCCTTCCTATAACATGAGATGTGATGTCTCAATGCTTCTAATACCAAACCTGAGATCCTTCCTATGGCATGAGATGTCATATAAAACTCCTTCCCATTCCATTCCTGAGACCCTTCCTATAGCATGAGATGTGATGTCCAACTCCTTCCCATTCCAATCCTGAGACCCTTCCTATAGCATGAGATGTGATATCCAAATCCTTCCCATTCCAATCGTGAGACCCTTCCTATAGCATGAGATGTGATATCCAAAACCTTCCCTTTCCAAAACTGAGAGCCTACCTATAGCATGAGATGTGATATCCAACTCCTTCCCATTCCAATCCTGAGACCCTTCCTATAGCATGAGATGTGATATCTCAATGCTTATACCAAACCTGAGACCCTTCCTATAGCATGAGAAGTGATATCCAAATCCTTCCCATTCCAATCCTGAGACCCTTCCTATAGCATGAGATGTGATATCCAAATCCTTCCCCTTCCAAACCTGAGACCCTCCCTTTAGCATGAGATGTGATATCCAACTCCTTCCCATTCCAATCCTGAGACCCTTCTGATAGCATGAGATGTTATATCTCAATGCCTCTAATACCAAACCTGAGATCCTACCTCTAACATGAAATGTGATATCCAACTCCTTCCCCTTCTAAACCTGGGAGCCTTCCTATAACATGAGATGTGATATCGAAGTGCTTCCCATTCCAATCCTGAGACCCTTCCTATAACATGAGATGTGATATCCAACTCCTTCCCATTCCAATCCTGAGACCCTTCCTATAGCATGAGATGGGATGTCTCAATGCTTCTAATACCAAATCTGAGATCCTTCCTATAACATGAGATGTGATATCCAACTCCTTCCCATTACAATCTTGAGACCGTTTCTATAGCATGAGATGTGATATCTCAATGCTTATACCAAACCTGAGACCCTTCCTATAGCATGAGATGTGATATCCAAATCCTTCCCATTCCAATCGTGAGACCCTTCCTATAGCATGAGATGTGATATCTCAATGCCTCTAATACCAAACCTGAGATCCTACCTCTAAAATGAAATTTGATATGCAACTCCTTCCCCTTCCAAACCTGATAGCCTTCCTATAGCATGAGATGTGATATCCAAGTCCTTCCCATTCCAATCCTGATACCCTTCCTATAACATGAGATGTGATATCCAATTCCTTCCCATTCCAACCTGAGACCCTTCCTATAGCATGAGATGGGATATCCAACTCCTTCCAAATCCAATCCTGATACCCTTCCGATAGCATGAGATGTGATATCCCAATGCTTCTACAAAACCTGAGACCCATACATGGCATGAGATGTGATATCAAACTCCTTCCCATTCCAATCCTGAGACACTTCCTATAGCATGAGATGTGATATCTCAATGCTTCTAATACCAAACCTGAGACTCTTCCTATAACATGAGATGGGATATCCAACTCTTTCCCATTCCAATCCTGAGACCCTTCCGATAGCAGAGATGTGATATCTCAATGCTTATACCAAACCTGAGACCCTTCCTATAGCATGAGATGTCATATACAACTCCTTCCCATTCCAATCCTGAGACCCTTCCTATAGCATGAGATGTGATATCTCAATGCTTATACCAAACCTGAGACCCTTCCTATAGCATGAGATGTGATATCCAACTCCTTCCCATTTCAATCCTGAGACCCTTCCTATAGCATGAGATGTGATGTCTCAATGCTTCTAATACCAAACCTGAGATCCTTCCTATAACATCAGATGTGATATCCAACTCCTTCCCATTCCAATCCTGAGACCCTTCCTATAGCATGAGATGTGATATCTCAATGTTCATACCAAACCTGAGACCCTTCCTATAGCATGAGATGTGATATCCAACTCCTTCCCATTCCAATCCTGAGACCCGTCCTATAGCATGAGATGTGATATCTCAATGCCTCTAATACCAAATCTGAGATCCTTCCTCTAACATGAAATGTGATATCCAACTCCTTCCCTTTCCAAACCTGAGAGCCTACCTATAGCATGAGATGTGATATCCAAGACCTTCCCATTCCAATCCTTAGACCCTTCCTACAGCATACAATATGATATCTCAATGATTGTAATAACAAACCTGAGACCCGTCCTATAACATGAGATGTGATATCCAACTCCTTCCCATTCCAATCCTGAGACACTT
This sequence comes from Ambystoma mexicanum, assembly GCF_040938575.1. Taxonomy (NCBI): domain Eukaryota; kingdom Metazoa; phylum Chordata; class Amphibia; order Caudata; family Ambystomatidae; genus Ambystoma; species Ambystoma mexicanum. The sequence goes on along the minus strand of NW_027182455.1, from coordinate 14,092,792 downwards.
CCGATAGCAGAGATGTGATATCTCAATGCTTATTCCAAACCTGAGACCCTTCCTATAGCATGAGATGTGATATCCAACTCCTTCCCGTTCCAAACCTGAGACCCTTCCTATAGCATATGTGATATCCAACTCCTTCCCATTCCAAACATGAGACCCTTCCTATAGCATGAGATGTGATATCCAACTCCTTCCCATTCCAATCCTGAGACCCTTCCTATAGCATGAGATGTGATATCTCAATGCCTCTAATACCAAACCTGAAATCCTTCCTCTAACATGAAATGTGATATCCAACTCCTTCCCTTTCCAAACCTGAGAGCCTACCTATAGCATGAGATGTGATATCCAAGACCTTCCCATTCCAATCCTTAGACCCTTCCTACAGCATACAATATGATATCTCAATGATTCTAATAACAAACCTGAGACCCGTCCTATAACATGAGATATGATATCCAACTCCTTCCCATTCCAATCCTGAGACACTTCCGATAGCAGAGATGTGATATCTCAATGCTTATTCCAAACCTGAGACCCTTCCTATAGCATGAGATGTGATATCCAACTCCTTCCCGTTCCAAACCTGAGACCCTTCCTATAGCATATGTGATATCCAACTCCTTCCCATTCCAAACATGAGACCCTTCCTATAGCAAGAATGTAATATCCAACTCCTTCCCATTCCAATCCTGAGACCCTTCCTACAGCATGCGATGTGATATCTCAATGCTTCTAATACCAAACCTGAGACCCGTCCTATAACATGAGATGGGATATCCAACTCCTTCCCGTTCCAAACCTGAGACCCTTCCTATAGCATGAGATGTGATATCCAACTCCTTCCCATCCCAATCCTGAGACACTTCCGAATGCAGAGATGTGATATCTCAATGCTTATACCAAACCTGAGACTCTTCCTATAACATGAGATGTGATATCCAAATCCTTCCCGTTCCAAACCTGAGACCCTTCCTATAGCATAAGATGTGATATCCAACTCCTTCCCATTCCAATCCTGAGACCCTTCCGATAGCATGAGATGTGATATCTCAATGCTTCTAATACCAAACCTGAGATCCTTCTTATAACATATGATGTGATATCCAAATCCTTCCCCTTCCAAACCTGAGACCCTCCCTTTAGCATGAAATGTGATATCCAACTCCTTCCCATTCCAATCCTGAGACCCTTATGATAGCATGAGATGTGATATCTCAATGCCTCTAATACCAAACCTGAGATACTTCCGATAGCATGAGATGTGATATCTCAATGCTTCTAATACCAAACCTGAGATCCTTCCTATAACATGAGATGTGATATCCAAATCCTTCCCCTTCCAAACCTGAGACCCTCCCTTTAGCATGAGATGTGATATCCAACTCCTTCCCATTCCAATCCTGAGACCCTTCTGATAGCATGAGATGTGATATCTCAATGCCTCTAATACCAAACCTGAGATCCTACCTCTAACATGAAATATGATATCCAACTCCTTCCCTTTCCAAACCTGAGATCCTGCCTATAGCATGAGATGTGATATCCAAGTCCTTCCCATTCCAATCCTGAGACCCTTCCTATAGCATGAGATGTGATATCTCAATGCTTATACCAAACCTGAGACCCTTCCTATGGCATGAGATGCCATATACAACTCCTTCCCATTCCAATCCTGGGACCCTGCTTATAGCATGAGATGTGATATCTCAATGCTTCTAATGCCAAACCTGAGATCTTTCCTATAACATGAGATGTGATATCCAACTCCTTCCCATTCCAATCCTGAGACCATTCCTATAGCATGAGATGTGATATCTCAATGCTTATACCAAACCTGAGACCCTTCCTATAGCTTGAGATGTGATATCCAACTCCATCCCATTCCAATACTGAGACCCTTCCTATAGCATGAGATGTGATATCTCAATGCCTCTAATACCAAACCTGAGATCCTTCCTCTAACATGAAATGTGATATCCAACTCCTTCCCCTTCCAAACCTGAGAGCCTTCCTATAGCATGAGATATGATATCCAAGTCCTTTCCATTCCAATCCTGAGACCCTTCCTATAACATGAGATGTGATATCCAACTCCTTCCCATTCCAACCTGAGACCCTTCCTATAGCATGAGATGGGATATCCAACTCCTTCCAAATCCAATCCTGATACCCTTCCGATAGCATGAGATGTGATATCCCAATGCTTCTACCAAACCTGAGACCCATACTATGGCATGAGATGTGATATCAAACTGCTTCCAATTCTAACCTGAGACCCTTCCTATAGCATGAGATGGGATATCCAACTCCTTCCAAATCCAATCCTGAAATCCTTCCGATAGCATGAGATGTGATATCCCAATGCTTCTACCAAACCTGAGACCCATACTATGGCATGAGATGTGATATCCAACTCCTTCCCATTCCAATTCTGAGACTCTTCTGATAGCATGAGATGTGATATCTCAATGCCTCTAATACCAAACCTGAGATCCTACCTCTAACATGAAATGTGATATCCAACTCTTTCCCGTTGCAAACCTGAGAGCCTTCCTATAGCATGAGATGTGATATCCAAGTCCTTCCCATTCCAATCCTGAGACCCTTCCTATAACATGAGATGTGATATCCAACTCCTTCCCATTCCAACCTGAGACCCTTCCTATAGCATGAGATGGGATATCCAACTCCTTCCAAATCCAATCCTGATACCCTTCCGATAGCATGAGATGTGATATCCCAATGCTTCTACCAAACCTGAGACCCATACTATGGCATGAGATGTGATATCAAACTCCTTCCCATTCCAATCCTGTGACCCTTCCTATAGCTTGAGATGTGATATCCAACTCCTTCCCATTCCAATTCTGAGACCCTTCCTATACAATGAGACTTGATATCTCAATGCTTCTAATACCAAACCTGAGAGCCGTCCTATAACATGAGATGTGATATCCAAATCCTTCCCCTTCCAAACCTTAGACCCTTCCTTTATCATGAGATGTGATATCCAACTCCTTCCCATTCCAATCCTGAGACTCTTCCGATATCATGAGATGTGATATCTCAATGCTTCTAATATCAAACTTGAGACCCTCCCTATAGCATGAGATGTGATATCCAAGTCCTTCCCATTCCAATCCTGAGACCCTTCCTATAGCATGAGATGTGATATCTCAATGCTTCTAATACCAAACCTGAGACCCTTCCTATAACATGAGATGGGAATATCCAACTCCTTCCCATTCCAATCCTGAGACCCTTCCGATAGCAGAGATGTGATATCTCACTGCTTATACCAAACCTGAGACCCTTCCTATAGCATGAGATGTGATATCCAACTCCTTCCCATTCCAATCCTGAGACACTTCCTATAGCATGAGATGTGATATCTCACTGCTTATACCAAACCTGAGACCCTTCCTATAGCATGAGATGTGATATCCAACTCCTTCCCATTCCAATCCTGAGACCCTTCCTATAGCATGAGATGTGATATCTCAATGCTTCTAATATCAAACTTGAGACCCTCCCTATAGCATGAGATGTGATACCCAAGTCCTTCCCATTCCAATCCTGAGACCCTTCCTACAGCATGCGATGTGATGTCTCAATGCTTCTAATACTAAACCTGAGACTCTTCCTATAACATGAGATGGGATATCCAACTCCTTCCCATTCCAATCGTGAGACCCTTCCGATAGCAGAGATGTGATATCTCAATGCTTATACCAAACCTAAGACCCTTCCTATGGCATGAGATGTCATATACAACTCCTTCCCATTCCAATCCTGAGACCCTTCCTATAGCATGAGATGTGATATCTCAATGCTTATACCAAACCTGAGACCCTTCCTATAGCATGAGATGTGATATCCAACTCCTTCCCATTCCAATCCTGAGACCCTTCCTATAGCATGAGATGTGATGTCTCAATGCTTCTAATACCAAACCTGAGATCCTTCCTATAACATGAGATGTGATATCCAACTCCTTCCCATTCCAATCCCGAGACCCTTCCTATAGCATGAGATGTGATATCCAACTCCTTCCCATTCCAATCCTGAGACTCTTCCTATAGCATGAGATGTGATATCTCAATGCCTCTAATACCAAACCTGAGATCCTTCCTCTAACATGAAATGTGATATCCAACTCCTTCCCTTTACAAACCTGAGAGCCTACCTATAGCATGAGATGTGATATCCAAGTTCTTCCCATTCCAATCCTTAGACCCTTCCTACAGCATGCAATATGATATCTCAATGATTCTAATAACAAACCTGAGACCCGTCCTATAACATGAGATGGGATATCCAACTCCTTCCCATTCCAATCCTGAGACACTTCCGATAGCAGAGATGTGATATCTCAATGCTTATACCAAACCTGAGACCCTTCCTATAACATGAGATGTGATATCCAACTCCTTCCCGGTCCAAACCTGAGACCCTTCATATAGCATATGTGATATCCAACTCCTTCCCATTCCAAACATGAGACCCTTCCTATAGCAAGAGTGTAATATCCAACTCCTTCCCATTCCAATCCTGAGACCATTCCTATAGCATGAGATGTGATATCTCAATGCTTCTAATACCAAACCTGAGATCCTTCCTATGACATGAGATGTGATATCCAATTCCTCCCCATTCCAAACCTGAGAACCTTCCTACAGCAGGCGATGTGATATCTCAATGCTTCTAATACCAAACCCGAGACCAGTCCTATAACATGAGATTGGATATCCAACTCCTTCCCCTTCCAAACCTGAGACTCTTCCTATAGCATGAGATGTGATATCCAACTTCTTCCCATTCCAATCCTGAGACCCTTCCTATAACATGAGAGATGTGATGTCTCAATGCTTCTAATACCAAACCTGAGATCTTTCCTATAACATGAGATGTGATATCCAACTCCTTCCCATTCCAATCCTGAGACCCGTCCTATAGCATGAGATGTGATATCTCAATGCTTATACCAAACCTGAGACCCTTCCTATAGCTTGAGATGTGATATCCAACTCCTTCCCATTCCAATCCTGAGACCCTTCCTATAGCATGAGATGTGATATCTCAAGGCCTCTAATACCAAACCTGAGATCCTTCCTCTAACATGAAATGTGATATCCAACTCCTTCCCCTTCCAAACCTGAGAGCCTTCCTATAACATGAAATGTGATATCCAATTCCTTCCCATTCCAACCTGAGACCCTTCCTATAGCATGAGATGGGATATCCAACTCCTTCCAAATCCAATACTGATACCCTTCCGATAGCATGAGATGTGATATCCCAATGCTTCTACGAAACCTGAGACCCATACTATGGCATGAGATGTGATATCAAACTCCTTCCCATTCCAATCCTGAGACCCTACCTATAGCTTGAGATGTGATATCCAACTCCTTCCCATTCCAATTCTGAGACCCTTCCTATACCATGAGACTTGATATCTCAATGCTTCTAATACCAAACCTGAGACCCGTCCTATAACATGAGATGTGATATCCAAATCCTTCCCCTTCCAAACCTTAGACCCTTCCTTTATCATGAGATGTGATATCCAATTCCTTCCCATTCCAATCCTGAGACCCTTCCGATATCATGAGATTTGTTATCTCAATGCTTCTAATATCAAACTTGAGACCCTCCCTATAACATGAGATGTGACATCCAAGTCCTCCCCATTCCAATCCTGAGACCCTTCCTATAGCATGAGATGTGATATCTCAATGCTTCTAATACCAAACCTGAGACCCTTCCTATAACATGATTTGGGATATCCAACTCCTTCCCATTCCAATCCTGAGACCCTTCCGATAGCAGAGATGTGATATCTCAATGCTTATACCAAACCTGAGACCCTTCCTATGGCCTGAGATGTCATATGCAACTCCTTCCCATTCCAATCCTGAGACCCTTCCTATAGCATGAGATGTGATATCTCAATGCCTCTAATACAAACCTGAAATCCTTCCCCTAACATGAAATGTGATATCCAACTCCTTCCCTTTCCAAACCTGAGAGCCTACCTATAGCATGAGATGTGATATCCAAGACCTTCCCATTCCAATCCTTAAACCCTTCCTACATCATACAATATGATATCTCAATGATTCTAATAACAAACCTGAGACCCGTCCTATAACATGAGATGTGATATCCAACTCCTTCCCATTCCAATCCTGAGACACTTCCGATAGCAGAGATGTGATATCTCAATGCTTATTCCAAACCTGAGACCCTTCCTATAGCATGAGATGTGATATCCAACTCCTTCCCTTTCCAAACCTGAGACCCTTCCTATAGCATATGTGATATCCAACTCCTTCCCATTCCAAACATGAGACCCTTCCTATAGCAAGAATGTAATATCCAACTCCTTCCCATTCCAATCCTCAGACCCTTCCTACAGCATGCAATGTGATATCTCAATGCTTCTAATACCAAACCTGAGACCCGTCCTATAACATGAGATGGGATATCCAACTCCTTCCCGTTCCAAACCTGAGACCCTTCCTATAGCATGAGATGTGATATCCAACTCCTTCCCATCCCAATCCTGAGACACTTCCGATTGCAGAGATGTGATATCTCAATGCTTATACCAAACCTGAGACTCTTCCTATAACATGAGATGTGATATCGAACTCCTTCCCGTTCCAAACCTGAGACCCTTCCTATAGCATAAGATGTGATATCCAACTCCTTCCCATTCCAATCCTTAGACCCTTCCTACAGCATGCAATATGATATCTCAATGATTCTAATAACAAACCTGAGACCCGTCCTATAACATGAGATGGGATATCCAACTCCTTCCCATTCCAATCCTGAGACACTTCCGATAGCAGAGATGTGATATCTCAATGCTTATACCAAACCTGAGACCCTTCCTATAACATGAGATGTGATATCCAACTCCTTCCCGGTCCAAACCTGAGACCCTTCCTATAGCATATGTGATATCCAACTCCTTCCCATTCCAAACATGAGACCCTTCCTATAGCAAGAGTGTAATATCCAACTCCTTCCCATTCCAATCCTGAGACCATTCCTATAGCATGAGATGTGATATCTCAATGCTTCTAATACCAAACCTGAGATCCTTCCTATGACATGAGATGTGATATCCAATTCCTCCCCATTCCAAACCTGAGAACCTTCCTACAGCATGCAATGTGATATCTCAATGCTTCTAATACCAAACCCGAGACCAGTCCTATAACATGAGATTGGATATCCAACTCCTTCCCCTTCCAAACCTGAGACTCTTCCTATAGCATGAGATGTGATATCCAACTTCTTCCCATTCCAATCCTGAGACCCTTCCTATAACATGAGATGTGATGTCTCAATGCTTCTAATACCAAACCTGAGATCTTTCCTATAACATGAGATGTGATATCCAACTCCTTCCCATTCCAATCCTGAGACCCTTCCTATAGCATGAGATGTGATATCTCAAGGCCTCTAATACCAAACCTGAGATCCTTCCTCTAACATGAAATGTGATATCCAACTCCTTCCCCTTCCAAACCTGAGAGCCTTCCTATAACATGAAATGTGATATCCAATTCCTTCCCATTCCAACCTGAGACCCTTCCTATAGCATGAGATGGGATATCCAACTCCTTCCAAATCCAATACTGATACCCTTCCGATAGCATGAGATGTGATATCCCAATGCTTCTACCAAACCTGAGACCCATACTATGGCATGAGATGTGATATCAAACTCCTTCCCATTCCAATCCTGAGACCCTACCTATAGCTTGAGATGTGATATCCAACTCCTTCCCATTCCAATTCTGAGACCCTTCCTATACCATGAGACTTGATATCTCAATGCTTCTAATACCAAACCTGAGACCCGTCCTATAACATGAGATGTGATATCCAAATCCATCCCCTTCCAAACCTTAGACCCTTCCTTTATCATGAGATGTGATATCCAATTCCTTCCCATTCCAATCCTGAGACCCTTCCGATATCATGAGATTTGTTATCTCAATGCTTCTAATATCAAACTTGAGACCCTCCCTATAACATGAGATGTGACATCCAAGTCCTCCCCATTCCAATCCTGAGACCCTTCCTATAGCATGAGATGTGATATCTCAATGCTTCTAATACCAAACCTGAGACCCTTCCTATAACATGATTTGGGATATCCAACTCCTTCCCATTCCAATCCTGAGACCCTTCCGATAGCAGAGATGTGATATCTCAATGCTTATACCAAACCTGAGACCCTTCCTATGGCCTGAGATGTCATATGCAACTCCTTCCCATTCCAATCCTGAGACCCTTCCTATAGCATGAGATGTGATATCTCAATGCCTCTAATACCAAACCTGAAATCCTTCCTCTAACATGAAATGTGATATCCAACTCCTTCCCTTTCCAAACCTGAGAGCCTACCTATAGCATGAGATGTGATATCCAAGACCTTCCCATTCCAATCCTTAGACCCTTCCTACAGCATACAATATGATATCTCAATGATTCTAATAACAAACCTGAGACCCGTCCTATAACATGAGATGTGATATCCAACTCCTTCCCATTCCAATCCTGAGACACTCTGATAGCAGAGATGTGATATCTCAATGCTTATTCCAAACCTGAGACCCTTCCTATAGCATGAGATGTGATATCCAACTCCTTCCCGTTCCAAACATGAGACCCTTCCTATAGCAAGAATGTAATATCCAACTCCTTCCCATTCCAATCCTCAGACCCTTCCTACAGCATGCGATGTGATATCTCAATGCTTCTAATACCAAACCTGAGACCCGTCCTATAACATGAGATGGGATATCCAACTCCTTCCCGTTCCAAACCTGAGACCCTTCCTATAGCATGAGATGTGATATCCAACTCCTTCCCATCCCAATCCTGAGACACTTCCGATTGCAGAGATGTGATATCTCAATGCTTATACCAAACCTGAGACTCTTCCTATAACATGAGATGTGATATCCAACTCCTTCCCGTTCCAAACCTGAGACCCTTCCTATAGCATAAGATGTGATATCCAACTCCTTCCCATTCCAATCCTGAGACCCTTCCGATAGCATGAGATGTGATATCTCAATGCTTCTAATACCAAACCTGAGATCCTTCTTATAACATGTGATGTGATATCCAAATCCTTCCCCTTCCAAACTTGAGACCCTCCCTTTAGCATGAAATGTGATATCCAACTCCTTCCCATTCCAATCCTGAGACCCTTATGATAGCATGAGATGTGATATCTCAATGCCTCTAATACCAAACCTGAGATACTTCCGATAGCATGAGATGTGATATCTCAATGCTTCTAATACCAAACCTGAGATCCTTCCTATAACATGAGATGTGATATCCAAATCCTTCCCCTTCCAAACCTGAGACCCTCCCTTTAGCATGAGATGTGATATCCAACTCCTTCCCATTCCAATCCTGAGACCCTTCTGATAGCATGAGATGTGATATCTCAATGCCTCTAATACCAAACCTGAGATCCTACCTCTAACATGAAATATGATATCCAACTCCTTCCCTTTCCAAACCTGAGATCCTGCCTATAGCATGAGATGTGATATCCAAGTCCTTCCCATTCCAATCCTGAGACCCTTCCTATAGCATGAGATGTGATGTCTCAATGCTTATACCAAACCTGAGACCCTTCCTATGGCATGAGATGCCATATACAACTCCTTCCCATTCCAATCCTGAGACCCTGCTTATAGCATGAGATGTGATATCTCAATGCTTCTAATACCAAACCTGAGATCTTTCCTATAACATGAGATGTGATATCCATCTCCTTCCCATTCCAATCCTGAGACCATTCCTATAGCATGAGATGTGATATCTCAATGCTTATACCCAACCTGAGACCCTTCCTATAGCTTGAGATGTGATATCCAACTCCTTCCCATTCCAATCCTGAGACCCTTCCTATAGCATGAGATGTGATATCTCAATGCCTCTAATACCAAACCTGAGATCCTTCCTCTAACATGAAATGTGATATCCAACTCCTTCCCCTTCCAAACCTGAGAGCCTTCCTATAGCATGAGATGTGATATCCAAGTCCTTCCCATTCCAATCCTGAGACCCTTCCTATAACATGAGATGTGATATCCAACTCCTTCCCATTCCAACCTGAGACCCTTCCTATAGCATGAGATGGGATATCCAACTCCTTCCAAATCCAATCCTGATACCCTTCCGATAGCATGAGATGTGATATCCCAATGCTTCTACCAAACCTGAGACCCATACTATGGCATGAGATGTGATATCAAACTCCTTCCCATTCCAATCCTGTGACCCTTCCTATAGCTTGAGATGTGATATCCAACTCCTTCCCATTCCAATTCTGAGACCCTTCCTATACAACGAGACTTGATATCTCAATGCTTCTAATACCAAACCTGAGACCCGTCCTATAACATGAGATGTGATATCCAAATCCTTCCCCTTCCAAACCTTAGACCCTTCCTTTATCATGAGATGTGATATCCAACTCCTTCCCATTCCAATCCTGAGACTCTTCCGATATCATGAGATGTGATATCTCAATGCTTCTAATATCAAACTTGAGACCCTCCCTATAGCATGAGATGTGATATCCAAGTCCTTCCCATTCCAATCCTGAGACCCTTCTTATAGCATGAGATGTGATATCTCAATGCTTCTAATACCAAACCTGAGACCCTTCCTATAACATGAGATGGGAATATCCAACTCCTTCCCATTCCAATCCTGAGACCCTTCCGATAGCAGAGATGTGATATCTCAATGCTTATACCAAACCTGAGATCCTTCCTATAACATGAGATGTGATATCCAACTCCTTCCCATTCCAATCCTGAGACACTTCCTATAGCATGAGATGTGATATCTCACTGCTTATACCAAACCTGAGACCCTTCCTATAGCATGAGATGTGATATCCAACTCCTTCCCATTCCAATCCTGAGACCCTTCCTATAGCATGAGATGTGATATCTCAATGCTTATACCAAACCTGAGACCCTTCCTATAGCATGAGATGTGATATCCAACTCCTTCCCATTCCAATCCTGAGACCCTTCCTATAGCATGAGATGTGATGTCTCAATGCTTCTAATACCAAACCTGAGATCCTTCCTATAACATGAGATGTGATATCCAACTCCTTCCCATTCCAATCCCGAGACCCTTCCTATAGCATGAGATGTGATATCTCAATGCTTATACCAAACCTGAGACCCTTCCTATAGCATGAAATGTGATATCCAACTCCTTCCCATTCCAATCCTGAGACTCTTCCTATAGCATGAGAGGTGATATCTCAATCCCTCTAATACCAAACCTGAGATCCTTCCTCTAACATGAAATGTGATATCCAACTCCTTCCCTTTCCAAACCTGAGAGCCTACCTATAGCATGAGATGTGATATCCAAGTCCTTCCCATTCCAATCCTTAGACCCTTCCTACAGCATGCAATATGATATCTCAATGATTCTAATAACAAACCTGAGACCCATCCTATAACATGAGATGGGATATCCAACTCCTTCCCATTCCAATCCTGAGACACTTCCGATAGCAGAGATTTGATATCTCAATGCTTATACCAAACCTGAGACCCTTCCTATAACATGAGATGTGATATCCAACTCCTTCCCGGTCCAAACCTGAGACCCTTCCTATAGCATATGTGATATCCAACTCCTTCCCATTCCAAACATGAGACCCTTCCTATAGCAAGAGTGTAATATCCAACTCCTTCCCATTCCAATCCTGAGACCATTCCTATAGCATGAGAGGTGATATCTCAATGCCTCTAATACCAAACCTGAGATCCTTCCTATGACATGAGATGTGATATCCAATTCCTCCCCATTCCAAACCTGAGAACCTTCCTACAGCATGCGATGTGATATCTCAATGCTTCTAATACCAAACCCGAGACCAGTCCTATAACATGAGATTGGATATCCAACTCCTTCCCCTTCCAAACCTGAGACTCTTCCTATAGCATGAGATGTGATATCCAACTTCTTCCCATTCCAATCCTGAGACCCTTCCTATAACATGAGATGTGATGTCTCAATGCTTCTAATACCAAACCTGAGATCTTTCCTATAACATGAGATGTGATATCCAACTCCTTCCCATTCCAATCCTGAGACCCTTCCTATAGCATGAGATGTGATATCTCAATGCTTATACCAAACCTGAGACCCTTCCTATAGCTTGAGATGTGATATCCAACTCCTTCCCATTCCAATCCTGAGACCCTTCCTATAGCATGAGATGTGATATCTCAAGGCCTCTAATACCAAACCTGAGATCCTTCCTCTAACATGAAATGGGATATCCAACTCCTTCCCCTTCCAAACCTGAGAGCCTTCCTATAACATGAAATGTGATATCCAATTCCTTCCCATTCCAACCTGAGACCCTTCCTATAGCATGAGATGGGATATCCAACTCCTTCCAAATCCAATACTGATACCCTTCCGATAGCATGAGATGTGATATCCCAATGCTTCTACCAAACCTGAGACCCATACTATGGCATGAGATGTGATATCAAACTCCTTACTATTCCAATCCTGAGACCCTACCTATAGCTTGAGATGTGATATCCAACTCCTTCCCATTCCAATTCTGAGACCCTTCCTATACCATGAGACTTGATATCTCAATGCTTCTAATACCAAACCTGAGACCCGTCCTATAACATGAGATGTGATATCCAAATCCTTCCCCTTCCAAACCTTAGACCCTTCCTTTATCATGAGATGTGATATCCAATTCCTTCCCATTCCAATCCTGAGACCCTACCGATATCATGAGATTTGTTATCTCAATGCTTCTAATATCAAACTTGAGACCCTCCCTATAACATGAGATGTGACATCCAAGTCCTCCCCATTCCAATCCTGAGACCCTTCCTATAGCATGAGATGTGATATCTCAATGCTTCTAATACCAAACCTGAGACCCTTCCTATAACATGATTTGGGATATCCAACTCCTTCCCATTCCAATCCTGAGACCCTTCCGATAGCAGAGATGTGATATCTCAATGCTTATACCAAACCTGAGACCCTTCCTATGGCCTGAGATGTCATATGCAACTCCTTCCCATTCCAATCCTGAGACCCTTCCTATAGCATTAGATGTGATATCTCAATGCTTATACCAAATCTGAGACCCTTCCTATAGCATGAGATGTGATATCCAACTTCTTCCCATTCCAATCCTGAGACCCTTCCTATAGCATGAGATGTGATGTCTCAATTCTTCTAATACCAAACCTGAGATCCTTCCTATAACATGAGATGTGATATCCAACTCCTTCCCATTCCAATCCTGAGACCCTTATGATAGCATGAGATGTGATATCTCAATGCTTCTATTACCAAACCTGAGATCCTTCCTATAACATGAGATGTGATTTCCAAATCCTTCCACTTCCAAACCTGAGACCCTCCCTTTAGCATGAGATGTGATATCCAACTCCTTCCCATTCCAATCCTGAGACCCTTCTGATAGCATGAGATGTGATATTTCAATGCCTCTAATACCAAACCTGAGATCCTACCTCTAACATGAAATGTGATATCCATCTCCTTCCCTTTCCAAACCTGAGACCCTGCCTATAGCATGAGATGTGATATCCAAGTCCTTCCAATTCCAATCCTGAGACCCTTCCTATAGCATGTGATGTGATATCTCAATGCTTATACCAAATCTGAGACCCTTCCTATAGCATGAGATGTGATATCCAACTCCTTCCCATTCCAATCCTGAGACCCTTCCTATAGCATGAGATGTGATGTCTCAATGCTTCTAATACCAAACCTGAGATCCTTCCTATAACATGAGATGTGATATCCAACTCCTTCCCATTCCAATCCTGAGACCCTTATGATAGCATGAGATGTGATATCTCAATGCCTCTAATACCAAACCTGAGATACTTCCGATAGCATGAGATGTGATATCTCAATGCTTCTAATACCAAACCTGAGATCCTTCCTATAACATGAGATGTGATTTCCAAATCCTTCCCCTTCCAAACCTGAGACCCTCCCTTTAGCATGAGATGTGATATCCAACTCCTTCCCATTCCAATCCTGAGACCCATCTGATAGCATGAGATGTGATATTTCAATGCCTCTAATACCAAACCTGAGAAACTACCTCTAACATGAAATGTGATATCCATCTCCTTCCCTTTCCAAACCTGAGACCCTGCCTATAGCATGAGATGTGATATCCAAGTCCTTTCCATTCCAATCCTGAGACCCTTCCTATAGCATGTGATGTGATATCTCAATGCTTATACCAAACCTGAGACCCTTCCTATGGCATGAGATGTCATATACAACTCCTTCCCATTCCAATCCTGAGACCCTTCCTATAGCATGAGATGTGATATCTCAATGCTTATACCAAACCTGAGACCCTTCCTATAGCATGAGATGTGATATCCAACTTCTTCCCATTCCAATCCTGAGACCCTTCCTATAACATGAGATGTGATGTCGCAATGCTTCTAATACCAAACCTGAGATCTTTCCTATAACATGAGATGTGATATCCAACTCCTTCCCATTCCAATCCTGAGACCCTTCCTATAGCATGAGATGTGATATCACAATGCTTATACCAAACCTGAGACCGTTCCTATAGCTTGAGATGTGATATCCAACTCCTTCCCATTCCAATCCTGAGACCCTTCCTATAGCATGAGATGTGATATCTCAAGGCCTCTAATACCAAACCTGAGATCGTTCCTCTAACATGAAATGTGATATCCAACTCCTTCCCCTTCCAAACCTGAGAGCCTTCCTATAACATGAGATGTGACATCCAAGTCCTCCCCATTCCAATCCTGAGACCCTTCCTATAGCATGAGATGTGATATCTCAATGCTTCTAATACCAAACCTGAGACCCTTCCTATAACATGATTTGGGATATCCAACTCCTTCCCATTCCAATCCTGAGACCCTTCCGATAGCAGAGATGTGATATCTCAATGCTTATACCAAACCTGAGACCCTTCCTATGGCCTGAGATGTCATATGCAACTCCTTCCCATTCCAATCCTGAGACCCTTCCTATAGCATTAGATGTGATATCTCAATGCTTATACCAAATCTGAGACCCTTCCTATAGCATGAGATGTGATATCCAACTTCTTCCCATTCCAATCCTGAGACCCTTCCTATAGCATGAGATGTGATGTCTCAATTCTTCTAATACCAAACCTGAGATCCTTCCTATAACATGAGATGTGATATCCAACTCCTTCCCATTCCAATCCTGAGACCCTTATGATAGCATGAGATGTGATATCTCAATGCTTCTATTACCAAACCTGAGATCCTTCCTATAACATGAGATGTGATATCCAAATCCTTCCACTTCCAAACCTGAGACCCTCCCTTTAGCATGAGATGTGATATCCAACTCCTTCCCATTCCAATCCTGAGACCCTTCTGATAGCATGAGATGTGATATTTCAATGCCTCTAATACCAAACCTGAGATCCTACCTCTAACATGAAATGTGATATCCATCTCCTTCCCTTTCCAAACCTGAGACCCTGCCTATAGCATGAGATGTGATATCCAAGTCCTTCCCATTCCAATCCTGAGACCCTTCCTATAGCATGTGATGTGATATCTCAATGCTTATACCAAATCTGAGACCCTTCCTATAGCATGAGATGTGATATCCAACTCCTTCCCATTCCAATCCTGAGACCCTTCCTATAGCATGAGATGTGATGTCTCAATGCTTCTAATACCAAACCTGAGATCCTTCCTATAACATGAGATGTGATATCCAACTCCTTCCCATTCCATTCCTGAGACCCTTATGATGGCATGAGATGTGATATCTCAATGCCTCTAATACCAAACCTGAGATACTTCCGATAGCATGAGATGTGATATCTCAATGCTTCTAATACCAAACCTGAGATCCTTCCTATAACATGAGATGTGATTTCCAAATCCTTCCCCTTCCAAACCTGAGACCCTCCCTTTAGCATGAGATGTGATATCCAACTCCTTCCCATTCCAATCCTGAGACCCATCTGATAGCATGAGATGTGATATTTCAATGCCTCTAATACCAAACCTGAGATCCTACCTCTAACATGAAATGTGATATCCATCTCCTTCCCTTTCCAAACCTGAGACCCTGCCTATAGCATGAGATGTGATATCCAAGTCCTTTCCATTCCAATCCTGAGACCCTTCCTATAGCATGTGATGTGATATCTCAATGCTTATACCAAACCTGAGACCCTTCCTATGGCATGAGATGTCATATACAACTCCTTCCCATTCCAATCCTGAGACCCTTCCTATAGCATGAGATGTGATATCTCAATGCTTATACCAAACCTGAGACCCTTCCTATAGCATGAGATGTGATATCCAACTTCTTCCCATTCCAATCCTGAGACCCTTCCTATAACATGAGATGTGATGTCGCAATGCTTCTAATACCAAACCTGAGATCTTTCCTATAACATGAGATGTGATATCCAACTCCTTCCCATTCCAATCCTGAGACCCTTCCTATAGCATGAGATGTGATATCACAATGCTTATACCAAACCTGAGACCGTTCCTATAGCTTGAGATGTGATATCCAACTCCTTCCCATTCCAATCCTGAGACCCTTCCTATAGCATGAGATGTGATATCTCAAGGCCTCTAATACCAAACCTGAGATCGTTCCTCTAACATGAAATGTGATATCCAACTCCTTCCCCTTCCAAACCTGAGAGCCTTCCTATAACATGAGATGTGACATCCAAGTCCTCCCCATTCCAATCCTGAGACCCTTCCTATAGCATGAGATGTGATATCTCAATGCTTCTAATACCAAACCTGAGACCCTTCCTATAACATGATTTGGGATATCCAACTCCTTCCCATTCCAATCCTGAGACCCTTCCGATAGCAGAGATGTGATATCTCAATGCTTATACCAAACCTGAGAGCCTTCCTATGGCCTGAGATGTCATATGCAACTCCTTCCCATTCCAATCCTGAGACCCTTCCTATAGCATTAGATGTGATATCTCAATGCTTATACCAAATCTGAGACCCTTCCTATAGCACGAGATGTGATATCCAACTTCTTCCCATTCCAATCCTGAGACCCTTCCTATAGCATGAGATGTGATGTCTCAATTCTTCTAATACCAAACCTGAGATCCTTCCTATAACATGAGATGTGATATCCAACTCCTTCCCATTCCAATCCTGAGACCCTTATGACAGCATGAGATGTGATATCTCAATGCCTCTAATACCAAACCTGAGATACTTCTGATAGCATGAGATGTGATATCTCAATGCTTCTAATACCAAACCTGAGATCCTTCCTATAACATGAGATGTGATTTCCAAATCCTTCCACTTCCAAACCTGAGACCCTACCTTTAGCATGAGATGTGATATCCAACTCCTTCCCATTCCAATCCTGAGACCCTTCTGATAGCATGAGATGTGATATTTCAATGCCTCTAATACCAAACCTGAGATCCTACCTCTAACATGAAATGTGATATCCATCTCCTTCCCTTTCCAAACCTGAGACCCTTCCTATAGCATGAGATGTGATATCCAACTTCTTCCCATTCCAATCCTGAGACCCTTCCTATAGCATGAGATGTGATGTCTCAATTCTTCTAATACCAAACCTGAGATCCTTCCTATAACATGAGATGTGATATCCAACTCCTTCCCATTCCAATCCTGAGACCCTTATGATAGCATGAGATGTGATATCTCAATGCCTCTAATACCAAACCTGAGATACTTCTGATAGCACGAGATGTGATATCTCAATGCTTCTAATACCAAACCTGAGATCCTTCCTATAACATGAGATGTGATTTCCAAATCCTTCCACTTCCAAACCTGAGACCCTACCTTTAGCATGAGATGTGATATCCAACTCCTTCCCATTCCAATCCTGAGACCCTTCTGATAGCATGAGATGTGATATTTCAATGCCTCTAATACCAAACCTGAGATCCTACCTCTAACATGAAATGTGATATCCATCTCCTTCCCTTTCCAAACCTGAGACCCTGCCTATAGCATGAGATGTGATATCCAAGTCCTTCCCATTCCAATCCTGAGACCCTTCCTATAGCATGTGATGTGATATCTCAATGCTTAGTCCAAACCTGAGACCCTTCCTATGGCATGAGATGTCATATACAACTCCTTCCCATTCCAATCCTGAGACCCTTATGATAGCATGAGATGTGATATCTCAATGCTTCTATTACCAAACCTGAGATCCTTCCTATGGCCTGAGATGTCATATACAACTCCTTCCCATTCCAATCCTGAGACCCTTCCTATAGCATGAGATGTGATATCTGAATGCTTATACCAAATCTGAGACCCTTCCTATAGCATGAGATGTGATATCCAACTCCTTCCCATTCCAATCCTGAGACCCTTGCTATAGCATGAGATGTGATGTCTCAATGCTTCTAATACCAAACCTGAGATCCTTCCTATAACATGAGATGTGATATCCAACTCCTTCCCATTCCAATCCTGAGACCCTTATGATAGCATGAGATGTGATATCTTAATACCTCTAATACCAAACCTGAGATACTTACGATAGCATGAGATGTGATATCTCAATGCTTCTAATACCAAACCTGAGATCTTTCCTATAACATGAGATGTGATATCCAACTCCTTCCCATTCCAATCCTGAGACCCTTCCTATAGCATGAGATGTGATATCACAATGCTTATACCAAACCTGAGACCCTTCCTATAGCATGAGATGTGATATCTCAAGGCCTCTAATACCAAACCTGAGATCGTTCCTCTAACATGAAATGTGATATCCAACTCCTTCCCCTTGCAAACCAGAGAGCCTTCCTATAACATGAGATGTGATATCCAACTCCTTCCCATTCCAATCCTGAGACCCTTATGATAGCATGAGATGTGATATCTCAATACCTCTAATACCAAACCTGAGATACTTACGATAGCATGAGATGTGATATCTCAATGCTTCTAATACCAAACCTGAGATCCTTCCTATAACATGAGATGTGATTTCCAAATCCTTCCCCTTCCAAACCTGAGACCCTCCCTTTAGCATGAGATGTGATATCCAACTCCTTCCCATTCCAATCCTGAGACCCTTCTGATAGCATGAGATGTGATATTTCAATGCCTCTAATACCAAACCTGAGATCCTACCTCGAACATGAAATGTGATATCCATCTCCTTCCCTTTCCAAACCTGAGACCCTGCCTATAGCATGAGATGTGATATCCAAGTCCTTTCCATTCCAATCCTGAGACCCTTCCTATAGCATGTGATGTGATATCTCAATGCTTATACCAAACCTGAGACCCTTCCTATGGCATGAGATGTCATATACAACTCCTTCCCATTCCAAACCTGAGACCCTTCCTATAGCACGAGATGTGATATCTCAATGCTTATACCAAACCTGAGACCCTTCTTATAGCATGAGATGTGATATCCAACTTCTTCCCATTCCAATCCTGAGACCCTTCCTATAACATGAGATGTGATGTCGCAATGCTTCTAATACCAAACCTGAGATCTTTCCTATAACATGAGATGTGATATCCAACTCCTTCCCATTCCAATCCTGAGACCCTTCCTATAGCATGAGATGTGATATCACAATGCTTATACCAAACCTGAGACCGTCCCTTTAGCTTGAGATGTGATATCCAACTCCTTCCCATTCCAATCCTGAGACCCTTCCTATAGCATGAGATGTGATATCTCAAGGCATCTAATACCAAACCTGAGATCGTTCCTCTAACATGAAATGTGATATCCAACTCCTTCCCCTTCCAAACCTGAGAGCCTTCCTATAGCATGAGATATGATAGCCAAGTCCTTCCAATTCCAATCCTGAGACCCTTCCTATAACATGAAATGTGATATCCAACTCCTTCCCATTCCAACCTGAGACCCTTCCTATAGCATGAGATGGGATATCTCAATGCTTCTAATACCAAACCTGAGACTCTTCCTATAGCATGAGATGTGATATCCAACTTCTTCCCATTCCAATCCTGAGACCCTTCCTATAACATGAGATGTGATGTCTCAATGCTTCTAATACCAAACCTGAGATCTTTCCTATAACATGAGATGTGATATCCAACTCCTTCCCATTCCAATCCTGAGACCCTTCCTATAGCATGAGATGTGATATCTCAATGCTTATACCAAACCTGAGACCCTTCCTATAGCTTGAGATGTGATATCCAACTCCTTCCCATTCCAATCCTGAGACCCTTCTTATAGCATGAGATGTGATATCTCAAGGCCTCTAATACCAAACCTGAGATCCTTCCTCTAACATGAAATGTGATATCCAACTCCTTCCCCTTCCAAACCTGAGAGCCTTCCTATAACATGAAATGTGATATCCAATTCCTTCCCATTCCAACCTGAGACTCTTCCTATAGCATGAGATGGGATATCCAACTCCTTCCAAATCCAATACTGATACCCTTCCGATAGCATGAGATGTGATATCCCAATGCTTCTACCAAACCTGAGACCCATACTATGGCATGAGATGTGATATCAAACTCCTTACTATTCCAATCCTGAGACCCTACCTATAGCTTGAGATGTGATATCCAACTCCTTCCCATTCCAATTCTGAGACCCTTCCTATACCATGAGACTTGATATCTCAATGCTTCTAATACCAAACCTGAGACCCGTCCTATAACATGAGATGTGATATCCAAATCCTTCCCCTTCCAAACCTTAGACCCTTCCTTTATCATGAGATGTGATATCCAATTCCTTCCCATTCCAATCCTGAGACCCTACCGATATCATGAGATTTGTTATCTCAATGCTTCTAATATCAAACTTGAGACCCTCCCTATAACATGAGATGTGACATCCAAGTCCTCCCCATTCCAATCCTGAGACCCTTCCTATAGCATGAGATGTGATATCTCAATGCTTCTAATACCAAACCTGAGACCCTTCCTATAACATGATTTGGGATATCCAACTCCTTCCCATTCCAATCCTGAGACCCTTCCGATAGCAGAGATGTGATATCTCAATGCTTATACCAAACCTGAGACCCTTCCTATGGCCTGAGATGTCATATGCAACTCCTTCCCATTCCAATCCTGAGACCCTTCCTATAGCATTAGATGTGATATCTCAATGCTTATACCAAATCTGAGACCCTTCCTATAGCATGAGATGTGATATCCAACTTCTTCCCATTCCAATCCTGAGACCCTTCCTATAGCATGAGATGTGATGTCTCAATTCTTCTAATACCAAACCTGAGATCCTTCCTATAACATGAGATGTGATATCCAACTCCTTCCCATTCCAATCCTGAGACCCTTATGATAGCATGAGATGTGATATCTCAATGCTTCTATTACCAAACCTGAGATCCTTCCTATAACATGAGATGTGATTTCCAAATCCTTCCACTTCCAAACCTGAGACCCTCCCTTTAGCATGAGATGTGATATCCAACTCCTTCCCATTCCAATCCTGAGACCCTTCTGATAGCATGAGATGTGATATTTCAATGCCTCTAATACCAAACCTGAGATCCTACCTCTAACATGAAATGTGATATCCATCTCCTTCCCTTTCCAAACCTGAGACCCTGCCTATAGCATGAGATGTGATATCCAAGTCCTTCCCATTCCAATCCTGAGACCCTTCCTATAGCATGTGATGTGATATCTCAATGCTTATACCAAATCTGAGACCCTTCCTATAGCATGAGATGTGATATCCAACTCCTTCCCATTCCAATCCTGAGACCCTTCCTATAGCATGAGATGTGATGTCTCAATGCTTCTAATACCAAACCTGAGATCCTTCCTATAACATGAGATGTGATATCCAACTCCTTCCCATTCCAATCCTGAGACCCTTATGATAGCATGAGATGTGATATCTCAATGCCTCTAATACCAAACCTGAGATACTTCCGATAGCATGAGATGTGATATCTCAATGCTTCTAATACCAAACCTGAGATCCTTCCTATAACATGAGATGTGATTTCCAAATCCTTCCCCTTCCAAACCTGAGACCCTCCCTTTAGCATGAGATGTGATATCCAACTCCTTCCCATTCCAATCCTGAGACCCATCTGATAGCATGAGATGTGATATTTCAATGCCTCTAATACCAAACCTGAGATCCTACCTCTAACATGAAATGTGATATCCATCTCCTTCCCTTTCCAAACCTGAGACCCTGCCTATAGCATGAGATGTGATATCCAAGTCCTTTCCATTCCAATCCTGAGACCCTTCCTATAGCATGTGATGTGATATCTCAATGCTTATACCAAACCTGAGACCCTTCCTATGGCATGAGATGTCATATACAACTCCTTCCCATTCCAATCCTGAGACCCTTCCTATAGCATGAGATGTGATATCTCAATGCTTATACCAAACCTGAGACCCTTCCTATAGCATGAGATGTGATATCCAACTTCTTCCCATTCCAATCCTGAGACCCTTCCTATAACATGAGATGTGATGTCGCAATGCTTCTAATACCAAACCTGAGATCTTTCCTATAACATGAGATGTGATATCCAACTCCTTCCCATTCCAATCCTGAGACCCTTCCTATAGCATGAGATGTGATATCACAATGCTTATACCAAACCTGAGACCGTTCCTATAGCTTGAGATGTGATATCCAACTCCTTCCCATTCCAATCCTGAGACCCTTCCTATAGCATGAGATGTGATATCTCAAGGCCTCTAATACCAAACCTGAGATCGTTCCTCTAACATGAAATGTGATATCCAACTCCTTCCCCTTCCAATCCTGAGAGCCTTCCTATAACATGAGATGTGACATCCAAGTCCTCCCCATTCCAATCCTGAGACCCTTCCTATAGCATGAGATGTGATATCTCAATGCTTCTAATACCAAACCTGAGACCCTTCCTATAACATGATTTGGGATATCCAACTCCTTCCCATTCCAATCCTGAGACCCTTCCGATAGCAGAGATGTGATATCTCAATGCTTATACCAAACCTGAGACCCTTCCTATGGCCTGAGATGTCATATGCAACTCCTTCCCATTCCAATCCCGAGACCCTTCCTATAGCATTAGATGTGATATCTCAATGCTTATACCAAATCTGAGACCCTTCCTATAGCATGAGATGTGATATCCAACTTCTTCCCATTCCAATCCTGAGACCCTTCCTATAGCATGAGATGTGATGTCTCAATTCTTCTAATACCAAACCTGAGATCCTTCCTATAACATGAGATGTGATATCCAACTCCTTCCCATTCCAATCCTGAGACCCTTATGATAGCATGAGATGTGATATCTCAATGCTTCTATTACCAAACCTGAGATCCTTCCTATAACATGAGATGTGATTTCCAAATCCTTCTACTTCCAAACCTGAGACCCTCCCTTTAGCATGAGATGTGATATCCAACTCCTTCCCATTCCAATACTGAGACTCTTCTGATAGCATGAGATGTGATATTTCAATGCCTCTAATACCAAACCTGAGATCCTACCTCTAACATGAAATGTGATATCCATCTCCTTCCCTTTCCAAACCTGAGACCCTGCCTATAGCATGAGATGTGATATCCAAGTCCTTCCCATTCCAATCCTGAGACCCTTCCTATAGCATGTGATGTGATATCTCAATGCTTATACCAAATCTGAGACCCTTCCTATAGCATGAGATGTGATATCCAACTCCTTCCCATTCCAATCCTGAGACCCTTCCTATAGCATGAGATGTGATGTCTCAATGCTTCTAATACCAAACCTGAGATCCTTCCTATAACATGAGATGTGATATCCAACTCCTTCCCATTCCAATCCTGAGACCCTTATGATAGCATGAGATGTGATATCTCAATGCCTCTAATACCAAACCTGAGATACTTCCGATAGCATGAGATGTGATATCTCAATGCTTCTAATACCAAACCTGAGATCCTTCCTATAACATGAGATGTGATTTCCAAATCCTTCCCCTTCCAAACCTGAGACCCTCCCTTTAGCATGAGATGTGATATCCAACTCCTTCCCATTCCAATCCTGAGACCCATCTGATAGCATGAGATGTGATATTTCAATGCCTCTAATACCAAACCTGAGATCCTACCTCTAACATGAAATGTGATATCCATCTCCTTCCCTTTCCAAACCTGAGACCCTGCCTATAGCATGAGATGTGATATCCAAGTCCTTTCCATTCCAATCCTGAGACCCTTCCTATAGCATGTGATGTGATATCTCAATGCTTATACCAAACCTGAGACCCTTCCTATGGCATGAGATGTCATATACAACTCCTTCCCATTCCAATCCTGAGACCCTTCCTATAGCATGAGATGTGATATCTCAATGCTTATACCAAACCTGAGACCCTTCCTATAGCATGAGATGTGATATCCAACTTCTTCCCATTCCAATCCTGAGACCCTTCCTATAACATGAGATGTGATGTCGCAATGCTTCTAATACCAAACCTGAGATCTTTCCTATAACATGAGATGTGATATCCAACTCCTTCCCATTCCAATCCTGAGACCCTTCCTATAGCATGAGATGTGATATCACAATGCTTATACCAAACCTGAGACCGTTCCTATAGCTTGAGATGTGATATCCAACTCCTTCCCATTCCAATCCTGAGACCCTTCCAATAGCATGAGATGTGATATCTCAAGGCCTCTAATACCAAACCTGAGATCGTTCCTCTAACATGAAATGTGATATCCAACTCCTTCCCCTTCCAAACCTGAGAGCCTTCCTATAACATGAGATGTGACATCCAAGTCCTCCCCATTCCAATCCTGAGACCCTTCCTATAGCATGAGATGTGATATCTCAATGCTTCTAATACCAAACCTGAGACCCTTCCTATAACATGATTTGGGATATCCAACTCCTTCCCATTCCAATCCTGAGACCCTTCCGATAGCAGAGATGTGATATCTCAATGCTTATACCAAACCTGAGAGCCTTCCTATGGCCTGAGATGTCATATGCAACTCCTTCCCATTCCAATCCTGAGACCCTTCCTATAGCATTAGATGTGATATCTCAATGCTTATACCAAATCTGAGACCCTTCCTATAGCATGAGATGTGATATCCAACTTCTTCCCATTCCAATCCTGAGACCCTTCCTATAGCATGAGATGTGATGTCTCAATTCTTCTAATACCAAACCTGAGATCCTTCCTATAACATGAGATGTGATATCCAACTCCTTCCCATTCCAATCCTGAGACCCTTATGATAGCATGAGATGTGATATCTCAATGCCTCTAATACCAAACCTGAGATACTTCTGATAGCATGAGATGTGATTTCCAAATCCTTCCACTTCCAAACCTGAGACCCTACCTTTAGCATGAGATGTGATATCCAACTCCTTCCCATTCCAATCCTGAGACCCTTCTGATAGCATGAGATGTGATATTTCAATGCCTCTAATACCAAACCTGAGATCCTACCTCTAACATGAAATGTGATATCCATCTCCTTCCCTTTCCAAACCTGAGACCCTGCCTATAGCATGAGATGTGATATCCAAGTCCTTCCCATTCCAATCCTGAGACCCTTCCTATAGCATGTGATGTGATATCTCAATGCTTAGTCCAAACCTGAGACCCTTCCTATGGCATGAGATGTCATATACAACTCCTTCCCATTCCAATCCTGAGACCCTTCCTATAGCATGAGATGTGATATCTCAATGCTTATACCAAACCTGAGGCCCTTCCTATAGCATGAGATGTGATATCCAACTTCTTCCCATTCCAATCCTGAGACCCTTCCTATAACATGAGATGTGATGTCTCAATGCTTCTAATACCAAACCTGAGACCCTTCCTATAGCATGAGATGTGATATCTCAATGCTTCTAATACCAAACCTGAGACCCTTCCTATAACATGATTTGGGATATCCAACTCCTTCCCATTCCAATCCTGAGACCCTTCCGATAGCAGAGATGTGATATCTCAATGCTTATACCAAACCTGAGACCCTTCCTATGGCCTGAGATGTCATATGCAACTCCTTCCCATTCCAATCCTGAGACCCTTCCTATAGCATTAGATGTGATATCTCAATGCTTATACCAAATCTGAGACCCTTCCTATAGCATGAGATGTGATATCCAACTTCTTCCCATTCCAATCCTGAGACCCTTCCTATAGCATGAGATGTGATGTCTCAATTCTTCTAATACCAAACCTGAGATCCTTCCTATAACATGAGATGTGATATCCAACTCCTTCCCATTCCAATCCTGAGACCCTTATGATAGCATGAGATGTGATATCTCAATGCTTCTATTACCAAACCTGAGATCCTTCCTATAACATGAGATGTGATATCCAAATCCTTCCACTTCCAAACCTGAGACCCTCCCTTTAGCATGAGATGTGATATCCAACTCCTTCCCATTCCAATCCTGAGACCCTTCTGATAGCATGAGATGTGATATTTCAATGCCTCTAATACCAAACCTGAGATCCTACCTCTAACATGAAATGTGATATCCATCTCCTTCCCTTTCCAAACCTGAGACCCTGCCTATAGCATGAGATGTGATATCCAAGTCCTTCCCATTCCAATCCTGAGACCCTTCCTATAGCATGTGATGTGATATCTCAATGCTTATACCAAATCTGAGACCCTTCCTATAGCATGAGATGTGATATCCAACTCCTTCCCATTCCAATCCTGAGACCCTTCCTATAGCATGAGATGTGATGTCTCAATGCTTCTAATACCAAACCTGAGATCCTTCCTATAACATGAGATGTGATATCCAACTCCTTCCCATTCCATTCCTGAGACCCTTATGATAGCATGAGATGTGATATCTCAATGCCTCTAATACCAAACCTGAGATACTTCCGATAGCATGAGATGTGATATCTCAATGCTTCTAATACCAAACCTGAGATCCTTCCTATAACATGAGATGTGATTTCCAAATCCTTCCCCTTCCAAACCTGAGACCCTCCCTTTAGCATGAGATGTGATATCCAACTCCTTCCCATTCCAATCCTGAGACCCATCTGATAGCATGAGATGTGATATTTCAATGCCTCTAATACCAAACCTGAGATCCTACCTCTAACATGAAATGTGATATCCATCTCCTTCCCTTTCCAAACCTGAGACCCTGCCTATAGCATGAGATGTGATATCCAAGTCCTTTCCATTCCAATCCTGAGACCCTTCCTATAGCATGTGATGTGATATCTCAATGCTTATACCAAACCTGAGACCCTTCCTATGGCATGAGATGTCATATACAACTCCTTCCCATTCCAATCCTGAGACCCTTCCTATAGCATGAGATGTGATATCTCAATGCTTATACCAAACCTGAGACCCTTCCTATAGCATGAGATGTGATATCCAACTTCTTCCCATTCCAATCCTGAGACCCTTCCTATACCATGAGATGTGATGTCGCAATGCTTCTAATACCAAACCTGAGATCTTTCCTATAACATGAGATGTGATATCCAACTCCTTCCCATTCCAATCCTGAGACCCTTCCTATAGCATGAGATGTGATATCACAATGCTTATACCAAACCTGAGACCGTTCCTATAGCTTGAGATGTGATATCCAACTCCTTCCCATTCCAATCCTGAGACCCTTCCTATAGCATGAGATGTGATATCTCAAGGCCTCTAATACCAAACCTGAGATCGTTCCTCTAACATGAAATGTGATATCCAACTCCTTCCCCTTCCAAACCTGAGAGCCTTCCTATAACATGAGATGTGACATCCAAGTCCTCCCCATTCCAATCCTGAGACCCTTCCTATAGCATGAGATGTGATATCTCAATGCTTCTAATACCAAACCTGAGACCCTTCCTATAACATGATTTGGGATATCCAACTCCTTCCCATTCCAATCCTGAGACCCTTCCGATAGCAGAGATGTGATATCTCAATGCTTATACCAAACCTGAGAGCCTTCCTATGGCCTGAGATGTCATATGCAACTCCTTCCCATTCCAATCCTGAGACCCTTCCTATAGCATTAGATGTGATATCTCAATGCTTATACCAAATCTGAGACCCTTCCTATAGCACGAGATGTGATATCCAACTTCTTCCCATTCCAATCCTGAGACCCTTCCTATAGCATGAGATGTGATGTCTCAATTCTTCTAATACCAAACCTGAGATCCTTCCTATAACATGAGATGTGATATCCAACTCCTTCCCATTCCAATCCTGAGACCCTTATGATAGCATGAGATGTGATATCTCAATGCCTCTAATACCAAACCTGAGATACTTCTGATAGCATGAGATGTGATATCTCAATGCTTCTAATACCAAACCTGAGATCCTTCCTATAACATGAGATGTGATTTCCAAATCCTTCCACTTCCAAACCTGAGACCCTACCTTTAGCATGAGATGTGATATCCAACTCCTTCCCATTCCAATCCTGAGACCCTTCTGATAGCATGAGATGTGATATTTCAATGCCTCTAATACCAAACCTGAGATCCTACCTCTAACATGAAATGTGATATCCATCTCCTTCCCTTTCCAAACCTGAGACCCTTCCTATAGCATGAGATGTGATATCCAACTTCTTCCCATTCCAATCCTGAGACCCTTCCTATAGCATGAGATGTGATGTCTCAATTCTTCTAATACCAAACCTGAGATCCTTCCTATAACATGAGATGTGATATCCAACTCCTTCCCATTCCAATCCTGAGACCCTTATGATAGCATGAGATGTGATATCTCAATGCCTCTAATACCAAACCTGAGATACTTCTGATAGCACGAGATGTGATATCTCAATGCTTCTAATACCAAACCTGAGATCCTTCCTATAACATGAGATGTGATTTCCAAATCCTTCCACTTCCAAACCTGAGACCCTACCTTTAGCATGAGATGTGATATCCAACTCCTTCCCATTCCAATCCTGAGACCCTTCTGATAGCATGAGATGTGATATTTCAATGCCTCTAATACCAAACCTGAGATCCTACCTCTAACATGAAATGTGATATCCATCTCCTTCCCTTTCCAAACCTGAGACCCTGCCTATAGCATGCGATGTGATATCCAAGTCCTTCCCATTCCAATCCTGAGACCCTTCCTATAGCATGTGATGTGATATCTCAATGCTTAGTCCAAACCTGAGACCCTTCCTATGGCATGAGATGTCATATACAACTCCTTCCCATTCCAATCCTGAGACCCTTATGATAGCATGAGATGTGATATCTCAATGCTTCTATTACCAAACCTGAGATCCTTCCTATGGCCTGAGATGTCATATACAACTCCTTCCCATTCCAATCCTGAGACCCTTCCTATAGCATGAGATGTGATATCTGAATGCTTATACCAAATCTGAGACCCTTCCTATAGCATGAGATGTGATATCCAACTCCTTCCCATTCCAATCCTGAGACCCTTCCTATAGCATGAGATGTGATGTCTCAATGCTTCTAATACCAAACCTGAGATCCTTCCTATAACATGAGATGTGATATCCAACTCCTTCCCATTCCAATCCTGAGACCCTTATGATAGCATGAGATGTGATATCTTAATACCTCTAATACCAAACCTGAGATACTTACGATAGCATGAGATGTGATATCTCAATGCTTCTAATACCAAACCTGAGATCTTTCCTATAACATGAGATGTGATATCCAACTCCTTCCCATTCCAATCCTGAGACCCTTCCTATAGCATGAGATGTGATATCACAATGCTTATACCAAACCTGAGACCCTTCCTATAGCATGAGATGTGATATCTCAAGGCCTCTAATACCAAACCTGAGATCGTTCCTCTAACATGAAATGTGATATCCAACTCCTTCCCCTTGCAAACCAGAGAGCCTTCCTATAACATGAGATGTGATATCCAACTCCTTCCCATTCCAATCCTGAGACCCTTATGATAGCATGAGATGTGATATCTCAATACCTCTAATACCAAACCTGAGATACTTACGATAGCATGAGATGTGATATCTCAATGCTTCTAATACCAAACCTGAGATCCTTCCTATAACATGAGATGTGATTTCCAAATCCTTCCCCTTCCAAACCTGAGACCCTCCCTTTAGCATGAGATGTGATATCCAACTCCTTCCCATTCCAATCCTGAGACCCTTCTGATAGCATGAGATGTGATATTTCAATGCCTCTAATACCAAACCTGAGATCCTACCTCGAACATGAAATGTGATATCCATCTCCTTCCCTTTCCAAACCTGAGACCCTGCCTATAGCATGAGATGTGATATCCAAGTCCTTTCCATTCCAATCCTGAGACCCTTCCTATAGCATGTGATGTGATATCTCAATGCTTATACCAAACCTGAGACCCTTCCTATGGCATGAGATGTCATATACAACTCCTTCCCATTCCAAACCTGAGACCCTTCCTATAGCATGAGATGTGATATCTCAATGCTTATACCAAACCTGAGACCCTTCTTATAGCATGAGATGTGATATCCAACTTCTTCCCATTCCAATCCTGAGACCCTTCCTATAACATGAGATGTGATGTCGCAATGCTTCTAATACCAAACCTGAGATCTTTCCTATAACATGAGATGTGATATCCAACTCCTTCCCATTCCAATCCTGAGACCCTTCCTATAGCATGAGATGTGATATCACAATGCTTATACCAAACCTGAGACCGTCCCTTTAGCTTGAGATGTGATATCCAACTCCTTCCCATTCCAATCCTGAGACCCTTCCTATAGCATGAGATGTGATATCTCAAGGCATCTAATACCAAACCTGAGATCGTTCCTCTAACATGAAATGTGATATCCAACTCCTTCCCCTTCCAAACCTGAGAGCCTTCCTATAGCATGAGATATGATAGCCAAGTCCTTCCAATTCCAATCCTGAGACCCTTCCTATAACATGAAATGTGATATCCAACTCCTTCCCATTCCAACCTGAGACCCTTCCTATAGCATGAGATGGGATATCTCAATGCTTCTAATACCAAACCTGAGACTCTTCCTATAGCATGAGATGTGATATCCAACTTCTTCCCATTCCAATCCTGAGACCCTTCCTATAACATGAGATGTGATGTCTCAATGCTTCTAATACCAAACCTGAGATCTTTCCTATAACATGAGATGTGATATCCAACTCCTTCCCATTCCAATCCTGAGACCCTTCCTATAGCATGAGATGTGATATCTCAATGCTTATACCAAACCTGAGACCCTTCCTATAGCTTGAGATGTGATATCCAACTCCTTCCCATTCCAATCCTGAGACCCTTCCTATAGCATGAGATGTGATATCTCAAGGCCTCTAATACCAAACCTGAGATCCTTCCTCTAACATGAAATGTGATATCCAACTCCTTCCCCTTCCAAACCTGAGAGCCTTCCTATAACATGAAATGTGATATCCAATTCCTTCCCATTCCAACCTGAGACTCTTCCTATAGCATGAGATGGGATATCCAACTCCTTCCAAATCCAATACTGATACCCTTCCGATAGCATGAGATGTGATATCCCAATGCTTCTACCAAACCTGAGACCCATACTATGGCATGAGATGTGATATCAAACTCCTTACTATTCCAATCCTGAGACCCTACCTATAGCTTGAGATGTGATATCCAACTCCTTCCCATTCCAATTCTGAGACCCTTCCTATACCATGAGACTTGATATCTCAATGCTTCTAATACCAAACCTGAGACCCGTCCTATAACATGAGATGTGATATCCAAATCCTTCCCCTTCCAAACCTTAGACCCTTCCTTTATCATGAGATGTGATATCCAATTCCTTCCCATTCCAATCCTGAGACCCTACCGATATCATGAGATTTGTTATCTCAATGCTTCTAATATCAAACTTGAGACCCTCCCTATAACATGAGATGTGACATCCAAGTCCTCCCCATTCCAATCCTGAGACCCTTCCTATAGCATGAGATGTGATATCTCAATGCTTCTAATACCAAACCTGAGACCCTTCCTATAACATGATTTGGGATATCCAACTCCTTCCCATTCCAATCCTGAGACCCTTCCGATAGCAGAGATGTGATATCTCAATGCTTATACCAAACCTGAGACCCTTCCTATGGCCTGAGATGTCATATGCAACTCCTTCCCATTCCAATCCTGAGACCCTTCCTATAGCATTAGATGTGATATCTCAATGCTTATACCAAATCTGAGACCCTTCCTATAGCATGAGATGTGATATCCAACTTCTTCCCATTCCAATCGTGAGACCCTTCCTATAGCATGAGATGTGATGTCTCAATTCTTCTAATACCAAACCTGAGATCCTTCCTATAACATGAGATGTGATATCCAACTCCTTCCCATTCCAATCCTGAGACCCTTATGATAGCATGAGATGTGATATCTCAATGCTTCTATTACCAAACCTGAGATCCTTCCTATAACATGAGATGTGATTTCCAAATCCTTCCACTTCCAAACCTGAGACCCTCCCTTTAGCATGAGATGTGATATCCAACTCCTTCCCATTCCAATCCTGAGACTCTTCTGATAGCATGAGATGTGATATTTCAATGCCTCTAATACCAAACCTGAGATCCTACCTCTAACATGAAATGTGATATCCATCTCCTTCCCTTTCCAAACCTGAGAACCTGCCTATAGCATGAGATGTGATATCCAAGTCCTTCCCATTCCAATCCTGAGACCCTTCCTATAGCATGTGATGTGATATCTCAATGCTTATACCAAATCTGAGACCCTTCCTATAGCATGAGATGTGATATCCAACTCCTTCCCATTCCAATCCTGAGACCCTTCCTATAGCATGAGATGTGATGTCTCAATGCTTCTAATACCAAACCTGAGATCCTTCCTATAACATGAGATGTGATATCCAACTCCTTCCCATTCCAATCCTGAGACCCTTATGATAGCATGAGATGTGATATCTCAATGCCTCTAATACCAAACCTGAGATACTTCCGATAGCATGAGATGTGATATCTCAATGCTTCTAATACCAAACCTGAGATCCTTCCTATAACATGAGATGTGATTTCCAAATCCTTCCCCTTCCAAACCTGAGACCCTCCCTTTAGCATGAGATGTGATATCCAACTCCTTCCCATTCCAATCCTGAGACCCATCTGATAGCATGAGATGTGATATTTCAATGCCTCTAATACCAAACCTGAGATCCTACCTCTAACATGAAATGTGATATCCATCTCCTTCCCTTTCCAAACCTGAGACCCTGCCTATAGCATGAGATGTGATATCCAAGTCCTTTCCATTCCAATCCTGAGACCCTTCCTATAGCATGTGATGTGATATCTCAATGCTTATACCAAACCTGAGACCCTTCCTATGGCATGAGATGTCATATACAACTCCTTCCCATTCCAATCCTGAGACCCTTCCTATAGCATGAGATGTGATATCTCAATGCTTATACCAAACCTGAGACCCTTCCTATAGCATGAGATGTGATATCCAACTTCTTCCCATTCCAATCCTGAGACCCTTCCTATAACATGAGATGTGATGTCGCAATGCTTCTAATACCAAACCTGAGATCTTTCCTATAACATGAGATGTGATATCCAACTCCTTCCCATTCCAATCCTGAGACCCTTCCTATAGCATGAGATGTGATATCACAATGCTTATACCAAACCTGAGACCGTTCCTATAGCTTGAGATGTGATATCCAACTCCTTCCCATTCCAATCCTGAGACCCTTCCTATAGCATGAGATGTGATATCTCAAGGCCTCTAATACCAAACCTGAGATCGTTCCTCTAACATGAAATGTGATATCCAACTCCTTCCCCTTCCAATCCTGAGAGCCTTCCTATAACATGAGATGTGACATCCAAGTCCTCCCCATTCCAATCCTGAGACCCTTCCTATAGCATGAGATGTGATATCTCAATGCTTCTAATACCAAACCTGAGACCCTTCCTATAACATGATTTGGGATATCCAACTCCTTCCCATTCCAATCCTGAGACCCTTCCGATAGCAGAGATGTGATATCTCAATGCTTATACCAAACCTGAGACCCTTCCTATGGCCTGAGATGTCATATGCAACTCCTTCCCATTCCAATCCCGAGACCCTTCCTATAGCATTAGATGTGATATCTCAATGCTTATACCAAATCTGAGACCCTTCCTATAGCATGAGATGTGATATCCAACTTCTTCCCATTCCAATCCTGAGACCCTTCCTATAGCATGAGATGTGATGTCTCAATTCTTCTAATACCAAACCTGAGATCCTTCCTATAACATGAGATGTGATATCCAACTCCTTCCCATTCCAATCCTGAGACCCTTATGATAGCATGAGATGTGATATCTCAATGCTTCTATTACCAAACCTGAGATCCTTCCTATAACATGAGATGTGATTTCCAAATCCTTCCACTTCCAAACCTGAGACCCTCCCTTTAGCATGAGATGTGATATCCAACTCCTTCCCATTCCAATCCTGAGACCCTTCTGATAGCATGAGATGTGATATTTCAATGCCTCTAATACCAAACCTGAGATCCTACCTCTAACATGAAATGTGATATCCATCTCCTTCCCTTTCCAAACCTGAGACCCTGCCTATAGCATGAGATGTGATATCCAAGTCCTTCCCATTCCAATCCTGAGACCCTTCCTATAGCATGTGATGTGATATCTCAATGCTTATACCAAATCTGAGACCCTTCCTATAGCATGAGATGTGATATCCAACTCCTTCCCATTCCAATCCTGAGACCCTTCCTATAGCATGAGATGTGATGTCTCAATGCTTCTAATACCAAACCTGAGATCCTTCCTATAACATGAGATGTGATATCCAACTCCTTCCCATTCCAATCCTGAGACCCTTATGATAGCATGAGATGTGATATCTCAATGCCTCTAATACCAAACCTGAGATACTTCCGATAGCATGAGATGTGATATCTCAATGCTTCTAATACCAAACCTGAGATCCTTCCTATAACATGAGATGTGATTTCCAAATCCTTCCCCTTCCAAACCTGAGACCCTCCCTTTAGCATGAGATGTGATATCCAACTCCTTCCCATTCCAATCCTGAGACCCATCTGATAGCATGAGATGTGATATTTCAATGCCTCTAATACCAAACCTGAGATCCTACCTCTAACATGAAATGTGATATCCATCTCCTTCCCTTTCCAAACCTGAGACCCTGCCTATAGCATGAGATGTGATATCCAAGTCCTTTCCATTCCAATCCTGAGACCCTTCCTATAGCATGTGATGTGATATCTCAATGCTTATACCAAACCTGAGACCCTTCCTATGGCATGAGATGTCATATACAACTCCTTCCCATTCCAATCCTGAGACCCTTCCTATAGCATGAGATGTGATATCTCAATGCTTATACCAAACCTGAGACCCTTCCTATAGCATGAGATGTGTTATCCAACTTCTTCCCATTCCAATCCTGAGACCCTTCCTATAACATGAGATGTGATGTCGCAATGCTTCTAATACCAAACCTGAGATCTTTCCTATAACATGAGATGTGATATCCAACTCCTTCCCATTCCAATCCTGAGACCCTTCCTATAGCATGAGATGTGATATCACAATGCTTATACCAAACCTGAGACCGTTCCTATAGCTTGAGATGTGATATCCAACTCCTTCCCATTCCAATCCTGAGACCCTTCCAATAGCATGAGATGTGATATCTCAAGGCCTCTAATACCAAACCTGAGATCGTTCCTCTAACATGAAATGTGATATCCAACTCCTTCCCCTTCCAAACCTGAGAGCCTTCCTATAACATGAGATGTGACATCCAAGTCCTCCCCATTCCAATCCTGAGACCCTTCCTATAGCATGAGATGTGATATCTCAATGCTTCTAATACCAAACCTGAGACCCTTCCTATAACATGATTTGGGATATCCAACTCCTTCCCATTCCAATCCTGAGACCCTTCCGATAGCAGAGATGTGATATCTCAATGCTTATACCAAACCTGAGAGCCTTCCTATGGCCTGAGATGTCATATGCAACTCCTTCCCATTCCAATCCTGAGACCCTTCCTATAGCATTAGATGTGATATCTCAATGCTTATACCAAATCTGAGACCCTTCCTATAGCATGAGATGTGATATCCAACTTCTTCCCATTCCAATCCTGAGACCCTTCCTATAGCATGAGATGTGATGTCTCAATTCTTCTAATACCAAACCTGAGATCCTTCCTATAACATGAGATGTGATATCCAACTCCTTCCCATTCCAATCCTGAGACCCTTATGATAGCATGAGATGTGATATCTCAATGCCTCTAATACCAAACCTGAGATACTTCTGATAGCATGAGATGTGATTTCCAAATCCTTCCACTTCCAAACCTGAGACCCTACCTTTAGCATGAGATGTGATATCCAACTCCTTCCCATTCCAATCCTGAGACCCTTCTGATAGCATGAGATGTGATATTTCAATGCCTCTAATACCAAACCTGAGATCCTACCTCTAACATGAAATGTGATATCCATCTCCTTCCCTTTCCAAACCTGAGACCCTGCCTATAGCATGAGATGTGATATCCAAGTCCTTCCCATTCCAATCCTGAGACCCTTCCTATAGCATGTGATGTGATATCTCAATGCTTAGTCCAAACCTGAGACCCTTCCTATGGCATGAGATGTCATATACAACTCCTTCCCATTCCAATCCTGAGACCCTTCCTATAGCATGAGATGTGATATCTCAATGCTTATACCAAACCTGAGGCCCTTCCTATAGCATGAGATGTGATATCCAACTTCTTCCCATTCCAATCCTGAGACCCTTCCTATAACATGAGATGTGATGTCTCAATGCTTCTAATACCAAACCTGAGACCCTTCCTATAACATGAGATGGGATATCCAACTCCTTCCCATTCCAATCCTGAGACCCTTCCGATAGCAGAGATGTGATATCTCAATGCTTTTACCAAACCTGAGACCCTTCCTATGGCCTGAGATGTCATATACAACTCCTTCCCATTCCAATCCTGAGACCCTTCCTATAGCATGAGATGTGATATCTCAATGCTTATACCAAATCTGAGACCCTTCCTATAGCATGAGATGTGATATCCAACTCCTTCCCATTCCAATCCTGAGACCCTTCCTATAGCATGAGATGTGATGTCTCAATGCTTCTAATACCAAACCTGAGATCCTTCCTATAACATGAGATGTGATATCCAACTCCTTCCCATTCCAATCCTGAGACCCTTATGATAGCATGAGATGTGATATCTCAATGCCTCTAATACCAAACCTGAGATACTTCCGATAGCATGAGATGTGATATCTCAATGCTTCTAATACCAAACCTGAGATCCTTCCTATAACATGAGATGTGATTTCCAAATCCTTCCCCTTCCAAACCTGAGACCCTCCCTTTAGCATGAGATGTGATATCCAACTCCTTCCCATTCCAATCCTGAGACCCATCTGATAGCATGAGATGTGATATTTCAATGCCTCTAATACCAAACCTGAGATCCTACCTCTAACATGAAATGTGATATCCATCTCCTTCCCTTTCCAAACCTGGGACCCTGCCTATAGCATGAGATTTGATATCCAAGTCCTTCCCATTCCAATCCTGAGACCCTTCCTATAGCATGTGATGTGATATCTCAATGCTTATACCAAACCTGAGACCCTTCCTATGGCATGAGATGTCATATACAACTCCTTCCCATTCCAATCCTGAGACCCTTCCTATAGCATGAGATGTGATATCTCAATGCTTATACCAAACCTGAGACCCTTCCTATAGCATGAGATGTGATATCCAACTTCTTCCCATTCCAATCCTGAGACCCTTCCTATAACATGAGATGTGATGTCGCAATGCTTCTAATACCAAACCTGAGATCTTTCCTATAACATGAGATGTGATATCCAACTCCTTCCCATTCCAATCCTGAGACCCTTCCTATAGCATGAGATGTGATATCACAATGCTTATACCAAACCTGAGACCGTTCCTATAGCTTGAGATGTGATATCCAACTCCTTCCCATTCCAATCCTGAGACCCTTCCTATAGCATGAGATGTGATATCTCAAGGCCTCTAATACCAAACCTGAGATCGTTCCTCTAACATGAAATGTGATATCCAACTCCTTCCCCTTGCAAACCAGAGAGCCTTCCTATAACATGAGATGTGATATCCAACTCCTTCCCATTCCAATCCTGAGACCCTTATGATAGCATGAGATGTGATATCTCAATACCTCTAATACCAAACCTGAGATACTTACGATAGCATGAGATGTGATATCTCAATGCTTCTAATACCAAACCTGAGATCCTTCCTATAACATGAGATGTGATTTCCAAATCCTTCCCCTTCCAAACCTGAGACCCTCCCTTTAGCATGAGATGTGATATCCAACTCCTTCCCATTCCAATCCTGAGACCCTTCTGATAGCATGAGATGTGATATTTCAATGCCTCTAATACCAAACCTGAGATCCTACCTCGAACATGAAATGTGATATCCATCTCCTTCCCTTTCCAAACCTGAGACCCTGCCTATAGCATGAGATGTGATATCCAAGTCCTTTCCATTCCAATCCTGAGACCCTTCCTATAGCATGTGATGTGATATCTCAATGCTTATACCAAACCTGAGACCCTTCCTATGGCATGAGATGTCATATACAACTCCTTCCCATTCCAAACCTGAGACCCTTCCTATAGCATGAGATGTGATATCTCAATGCTTATACCAAACCTGAGACCCTTCTTATAGCATGAGATGTGATATCCAACTTCTTCCCATTCCAATCCTGAGACCCTTCCTATAACATGAGATGTGATGTCGCAATGCTTCTAATACCAAACCTGAGATCTTTCCTATAACATGAGATGTGATATCCAACTCCTTCCCATTCCAATCCTGAGACCCTTCCTATAGCATGAGATGTGATATCACAATGCTTATACCAAACCTGAGACCGTCCCTTTAGCTTGAGATGTGATATCCAACTCCTTCCCATTCCAATCCTGAGACCCTTCCTATAGCATGAGATGTGATATCTCAAGGCCTCTAATACCAAACCTGAGATTGTTCCTCTAACATGAAATGTGATATCCAACTCCTTCCCCTTCCAAACCTGAGAGCCTTCCTATAGCATGAGATATGATAGCCAAGTCCTTCCAATTCCAATCCTGAGACCCTTCCTATAACATGAAATGTGATATCCAACTCCTTCCCATTCCAACCTGAGACCCTTCCTATAGCATGAGATGGGATATCTCAATGCTTCTAATACCAAACCTGAGACTCTTCCTATAACATGAGATGGGATATCCAACTCATTCCCATTCCAATCCTGAGACCCTTCCGATAGCAGAGATGTGATATCTCAATGCTTATACCAAACCTGAGACCCTTCCTATGGCCTGAGATGTCATATACAACTCCTTCCCATTCCAATCCTGAGACCCTTCCTATAGCATGAGATGTGATATCTCAATGCTTATACCAAATCTGAGACCCTTCCTATAGCATGAGATGTGATATCCAACTCCTTCCCATTCCAATCCTGAGACCCTTCCTATAGCATGAGATGTGATGTCTCAATGCTTCTAATACCAAACCTGAGATCCTTCCTATAACATGAGATGTGATATCCAACTCCTTCCCATTCCAATCCTGAGACCCTTATGATAGCATGAGATCTGATATCTCAATGCCTCTAATACCAAACCTGAGATACTTCCGATAGCATGAGATGTGATATCTCAATGCTTCTAATACCAAACCTGAGATCCTTCCTATAACATGAGATGTGATTTCCAAATCCTCCCCCTTCCAAACCTGAGACCCTCCCTTTAGCATGAGATGTGATATCCAACTCCTTCCCATTCCAATCCTGAGACCCGTCTGATAGCATGAGATGTGATATCTCAATGCCTCTAATTCCAAACCTGAGATCCTACCTCTAACATGAAATGTGATATCCATCTCCTTCCCTTTCCAAACCTGAGACCCTGCCTATAGCATGAGATGTGATATCCAAGTCCTTCCCATTCCAATCCTGAGACCCTTCCTATAGCATGTGATGTGATATCTCAATGCTTATACCAAACCTGAGACCCTTCCTATGGCATGAGATGTCATATACAACTCCTTCCCATTCCAATCCTGAGACCCTTCCTATAGCATGAGATGTGATATCTCAATGCTTATACCAAACCTGAGACCCTTCCTATAGCATGAGATGTGATATCCAACTTCTTCCCATTCCAATCCTGAGACCCTTCCTATAACATGAGATGTGATGTCTCAATGCTTCTAATACCAAACCTGAGATCTTTCCTATAACATGAGATGTGATATCCAACTCCTTCCCATTCCAATCCTGAGACCCTTCCTATAGCATGAGATGTGATATCTCAAGGCCTCTAATACCAAACCTGAGATCCTTCCTCTAACATGAAATGTGATATCCAACTCTTTCCCCTTCCAAACCTGAGAGCCTTCCTATAGCATGAGATATGATATCCAAATCCTTCCCATTCCAATCCTGAGACCCTTCCTATAACATGAAATGTGATATCCTACTCCTTCCCATTCCATCCTGGGACCCTTCCTATATCATGAGATGGGATATCTCAATGCTTCTAATACCAAACCTGAGACCCTTCCTATAACATGAGATGGGAATATCCAACTCCTTCCCATTCCAATCCTGAGACCCTTCCGATAGCAGAGATGTGATATCTCAATGCTTATACCAAACCTGAGATCCTTCCTATAACATGAGATGTGATATCCAACTCCTTCCCATTCCAATCCTGAGACACTTCCTATAGCATGAGATGTGATATCTCAATGCTTATACCAAATCTGAGACCCTTCCTATAGCATGAGATGTGATATCCAACTCCTTCCCATTCAAATCCTGAGACCCTTCCTATAGCATGAGATTTGATATCTCAAGGCCTCTAATACCAAACCTGAGATCCTTCCTCTAACATGAAATGTGATATCCAACTCTTTCCCCTTCCAAACCTGAGAGCCTTCCTATAGCATGAGATATGATAGCCAAGTCCTTCCAATTCCAATCCTGAGACCCTTCCTATAACATGAAATGTGATATCCAACTCCTTCCCATTCCAACCTGAGACCCTTCCTATAGCATGAGATGGGATATCTCAATGCTTCTAATACCAAACCTGAGACTCTTCCTATAACATGAGATGGGATATCCAACTCATTCCCATTCCAATCCTGAGACCCTT
Organism: Ambystoma mexicanum; assembly: GCF_040938575.1. Taxonomy (NCBI): domain Eukaryota; kingdom Metazoa; phylum Chordata; class Amphibia; order Caudata; family Ambystomatidae; genus Ambystoma; species Ambystoma mexicanum. The sequence continues at coordinate 14,051,352 of NW_027182455.1, read as the reverse complement.
CCGATAGCAGAGATGTGATATCTCAATGCTTATACCAAACCTGAGACCCTTCCTATGGCCTGAGATGTCATATACAACTCCTTCCCATTCCAATCCTGAGACCCTTCCTATAGCATGAGATGTGATATCTCAATGCTTATACCAAATCTGAGACCCTTCCTATAGCATGAGATGTGATATCCAACTCCTTCCCATTCCAATCCTGAGACCCTTCCTATAGCATGAGATGTGATGTCTCAATGCTTCTAATACCAAACCTGAGATCCTTCCTATAACATGAGATGTGATATCCAACTCCTTCCCATTCCAATCCTGAGACCCTTATGATAGCATGAGATGTGATATCTCAATGCCTCTAATACCAAACCTGAGATACTTCCGATAGCATGAGATGTGATATCTCAATGCTTCTAATACCAAACCTGAGATCCTTCCTATAACATGAGATGTGATTTCCAAATCCTCCCCCTTCCAAACCTGAGACCCTCCCTTTAGCATGAGATGTGATATCCAACTCCTTCCCATTCCAATCCTGAGACCCTTCTGATAGCATGAGATGTGATATCTCAATGCCTCTAATTCCAAACCTGAGATCCTACCTCTAACATGAAATGTGATATCCATCTCCTTCCCTTTCCAAACCTGAGACCCTGCCTATAGCATGAGATGTGATATCCAAGTCCTTCCCATTCCAATCCTGAGACCCTTCCTATAGCATGTGATGTGATATCTCAATGCTTATACCAAACCTGAGACCCTTCCTATGGCATGAGATGTCATATACAACTCCTTCCCATTCCAATCCTGAGACCCTTCCTATAGCATGAGATGTGATATCTCAATGCTTATACCAAACCTGAGACCCTTCCTATAGCATGAGATGTGATATCCAACTTCTTCCCATTCCAATCCTGAGACCCTTCCTATAACATGAGATGTGATGTCTCAATGCTTCTAATACCAAACCTGAGATCTTTCCTATAACATGAGATGTGATATCCAACTCCTTCCCATTCCAATCCTGAGACCCTTCCTATAGCATGAGATATGATATCCAAATCCTTCCCATTCCAATCCTGAGACCCTTCCTATAACATGAAATGTGATATCCTACTCCTTCCCATTCCATCCTGGGACCCTTCCTATATCATGAGATGGGATATCTCAATGCTTCTAATACCAAACCTGAGACCCTTCCTATAACATGAGATGGGAATATCCAACTCCTTCCCATTCCAATCCTGAGACCCTTCCGATAGCAGAGATGTGATATCTCAATGCTTATACCAAACCTGAGATCCTTCCTATAACATGAGATGTGATATCCAACTCCTTCCCATTCCAATCCTGAGACACTTCCATTAGCATGAGATGTGATATCTCACTGCTTATACCAAACCTGAGAACCTTCCTATAGAATGAGATGTGATATCCAACTCCTTCCATTCCAATCCTGAGACCATTCCTATAGCATGAGATGTGATATCTCAATGCTTCTAATATCAAACTTGAGACCCTCCCTATAGCATGAGATGTGATACCCAAGTCCTTCCCATTCCAATCCTGAGACACTTCCTATAGCATGAGATGTGATATCTCAATGCTTCTAATACCAAACCTGAGACTCTTCCTATAACATGAGATGGGATATCCAACACCTTCCCATTCCAATCCTGAGACCCTTCCAATAGCAGAGATGTGATATCTCGATGCTTATACCAAATCTGAGACCCTTCCTATAGCATGAGATGTGATATCCAACTCCTTCCCATTCCAATCCTAAGGCCCTTCCTTTAGCATGAGATGTGATATCCAACTCCTTCCCATTCCAATCCTGAGACCCTTCTGATAGCATGAGATGTGATATCTCAATGCCTCTAATTCCAAACCTGAGATCCTACCTCTAACATGAAATGTGATATCCATCTCCTTCCCTTTCCAAACCTGAGACCCTGCCTATAGCATGAGATGTGATATCCAAGTCCTTCCCATTCCAATCCTGAGACCCTTCCTATAGCATGTGATGTGATATCTCAATGCTTATACCAAACCTGAGACCCTTCCTATGGCATGAGATGTCATATACAACTCCTTCCCATTCCAATCCTGAGACCCTTCCTATAGCATGAGATGTGATATCTCAATGCTTATACCAAACCTGAGACCCTTCCTATAGCATGAGATGTGATATCCAACTTCTTCCCATTCCAATCCTGAGACCCTTCCTATAACATGAGATGTGATGTCTCAATGCTTCTAATACCAAACCTGAGATCTTTCCTATAACATGAGATGTGATATCCAACTCCTTCCCATTCCAATCCTGAGACCCTTCCTATAGCATGAGATGTGATATCTCAAGGCCTCTAATACCAAACCTGAGATCCTTCCTCTAACATGAAATGTGATATCCAACTCTTTCCCCTTCCAAACCTGAGAGCCTTCCTATAGCATGAGATATGATATCCAAATCCTTCCCATTCCAATCCTGAGACCCTTCCTATAACATGAAATGTGATATCCTACTCCTTCCCATTCCATCCTGGGACCCTTCCTATATCATGAGATGGGATATCTCAATGCTTCTAATACCAAACCTGAGACCCTTCCTATAACATGAGATGGGAATATCCAACTCCTTCCCATTCCAATCCTGAGACCCTTGCGATAGCAGAGATGTGATATCTCAATGCTTATACCAAACCTGAGATCCTTCCTATAACATGAGATGTGATATCCAACTCCTTCCCATTCCAATCCTGAGACACTTCCTATAGCATGAGATGTGATATCTCAATGCTTATACCAAATCTGAGACCCTTCCTATAGCATGAGATGTGATATCCAACTCCTTCCCATTCCAATCCTGAGACCCTTCCTATAGCATGAGATTTGATATCTCAAGGCCTCTAATACCAAACCTGAGATCCTTCCTCTAACATGAAATGTGATATCCAACTCTTTCCCCTTCCAAACCTGAGAGCCTTCCTATAGCATGAGATATGATAGCCAAGTCCTTCCAATTCCAATCCTGAGACCCTTCCTATAACATGAAATGTGATATCCAACTCCTTCCCATTCCAACCTGAGACCCTTCCTATAGCATGAGATGGGATATCTCAATGCTTCTAATACCAAACCTGAGACTCTTCCTATAACATGAGATGGGATATCCAACTCATTCCCATTCCAATCCTGAGACCCTTCCGATAGCAGAGATGTGATATCTCAATGCTTATACCAAACCTGAGACCCTTCCTATGGCCTGAGATGTCATATACAACTGCTTCCCATTCCAATCCTGAGACCCTTCCTATAGCATGAGATGTGATATCTCAATGCTTATACCAAATCTGAGACCCTTCCTATAGCATGAGATGTGATATCCAACTCCTTCCCATTCCAATCCTGAGACCCTTCCTATAGCATGAGATGTGATGTCTCAATGCTTCTAATACCAAACCTGAGATCCTTCCTATAACATGAGATGTGATATCCAACTCCTTCCCATTCCAATCCTGAGACCCTTATGATAGCATGAGATGTGATATCTCAATGCCTCTAATACCAAACCTGAGATACTTCCGATAGCATGAGATGTGATATCTCAATGCTTCTAATACCAAACCTGAGATCCTTCCTATAACATGAGATGTGATTTCCAAATCCTCCCCCTTCCAAACCTGAGACCCTCCCTTTAGCATGAGATGTGATTTCCAACTCCTTCCCATTCCAATCCTGAGACCCTTCTGATAGCATGAGATGTGATATCTCAATGCCTCTAATTCCAAACCTGAGATCCTACCTCTAACATGAAATGTGATATCCATCTCCTTCCCTTTCCAAACCTGAGACCCTGCCTATAGCATGAGATGTGATATCCAAGTCCTTCCCATTCCAATCCTGAGACCCTTCCTATAGCATGTGATGTGATATCTCAATGCTTATACCAAACCTGAGACCCTTCCTATGGCATGAGATGTCATATACAACTCCTTCCCATTCCAATCCTGAGACCCTTCCTATAGCATGAGATGTGATATCTCAATGCTTATACCAAACCTGAGACCCTTCCTATAGCATGAGATGTGATATCCAACTTCTTCCCATTCCAATCCTGAGACCCTTCCTATAACATGAGATGTGATGTCTCAATGCTTCTAATACCAAACCTGAGATCTTTCCTATAACATGAGATGTGATATCCAACTCCTTCCCATTCCAATCCTGAGACCCTTCCTATAGCATGAGATGTGATATCTCAAGGCCTCTAATACCAAACCTGAGATCCTTCCTCTAACATGAAATGTGATATCCAACTCTTTCCCCTTCCAAACCTGAGAGCATTCCTATAGCATGAGATATGATATCCAAATCCTTCCCATTCCAATCCTGAGACCCTTCCTATAACATGAAATGTGATATCCTACTCCTTCCCATTCCATCCTGGGACCCTTCCTATATCATGAGATGGGATATCTCAATGCTTCTAATACCAAACCTGAGACCCTTCCTATAACATGAGATGGGAATATCCAACTCCTTCCCATTCCAATCCTGAGACCCTTCCGATAGCAGAGATGTGATATCTCAATGCTTATACCAAACCTGAGATCCTTCCTATAACATGAGATGTGATATCCAACTCCTTCCCATTCCAATCCTGAGACACTTCCTATAGCATGAGATGTGATATCTCACTGCTTATACCAAACCTGAGACCCTTCCTATAGAATGAGATGTGATATCCAACTCCTTCCCATTCCAATCCTGAGACCATTCCTATAGCATGAGATGTGATATCTCAATGCTTCTAATATCAAACTTGAGACCCTCCCTATAGCATGAGATGTGATACCCAAGTCCTTCCCATTCCAATCCTGAGACACTTCCTATAGCATGAGATGTGATATCTCAATGCTTCTAATACCAAACCTGAGACTCTTCCTATAACATGAGATGGGATATCCAACTCCTTCCCATTCCAATCCTGAGACCCTTCCAATAGCAGAGATGTGATATCTCGATGCTTATACCAAATCTGAGACCCTTCCTATAGCATGAGATGTGATATCCAACTCCTTCCCATTCCAATCCTAAGGCCCTTCCTATAGCATGAGATGTGATGTCTCAATGCTTCTAATACCAAACCTGAGATCCTTCCTATAACATGAGATGTGATATCCAACTCCTTCCCATTCCAATCCTGAGACCCTTCCTATAGCATGAGATGTGATGTCTCAATGCTTCTAATACCAAACCTGAGAACCTTCCTACAGCATGCGATGTGATATCTCAATGCTTCTAATACCAAACCTGAGACCAGTCCTATAACATGAGATTGGATATCCAACTCCTTCCCCTTCCAAGCCTGAGACCCTTCCTATAACATGAGATGTAATATCCAACTCCTTCCCATTCCAATCCTGAGACCCTTCCTATAGCATGAGATGTGCTATCTCAATGCTTATACCAAACCTGAGACCCTTCCTAAAGCTTGAGATGTGATATCCAACTCCTTCCCATTCCAATCCTGAGACCCTTCCTATAGCATGATATGTGATATCTCAATGCCTCTAATACCAAACCTGAGACCCTTCCTATAGCATGAGATGTGATATCCAACGTCTTCCCATTCCAATCCTGAGACCCTTCCTATAACATGAGATGTAATATCCAACTCCTTCCCATTCCAATCCTGAGACCCTTCCTATAGTATGAGATGTGCTATCTCAATGCTTATACCAAACCTGAGACCCTTCCTAAAGCTTGAGATGTGATATCCAACTCCTTCCCATTCCAATCCTGAGACCCTTCCTATAGCATGATATGTGATGTCTCAATGCTTCTAATACCAAACCTGAGATCTTTCCTATAACATGAGATGTAATATCCAACTCCTTCCCATTCCAATCCTGAGACCCTTCCTATAGCATGAGATGTGCTATCTCAATGCTTATACCAAACCTGAGACCCTTCCTAAAGCTTGAGATGTGATATCCAACTCCTTCCCATTCCAATCCTGAGACCCTTCCTATAGCATGATATGTGATATCTCAATGCCTCTAATACCAAACCTGAGATCCTTCCTCTAACATGAAATGTGATATCGAACTCCTTCCCTTTCCAAACCTGAGAGCCTACCTATAGCATGAGATGTGATATCCAAGTCCTTCCCATTCCAATCCTTAGACCCTTCCTACAGCATGCAATATGATATCTCAATGATTCTAATAACAAACCTGAGACCCGTCCTATAACATGAGATGTGATATCCAACTCCTTCCCGTTTCAAACCTGAGACCCTTCCTATAACATGAGATGTGATATCCAACTCCTTCCCGTTTCAAACCTGAGACCCTTCCTATAGCATATGTGATATCCAACTCCTTCCCATTCCAAACATGAGACCCTTCCTATAGCAAGAATGTAATATCCAACTCCTTCCCATTCCAATCCTGAGACCATTCCTATAGCATGAGATATGATATCTCAATGCTTCTAATACCAAACCTGAGATCCTTCCTATGACATGAGATGTGATATCCAATTCCTCCCCATTCCAAACCTGAGAACCTTCCTACAGCATGCGATGTGATATCTCAATGCTTCTAATACCAAACCTGAGACCAGTCCTATAACATGAGATTGGATATCCAACTCCTTCCCCTTCCAAACATGAGACCCTTCCTATAGCATGAGATGTGATATCCAACTTCTTCCCATTCCAATCCTAAGACCCTTCCTATAACATGAGATGTGATGTCTCAATGCTTCTAATACCAAACCTGAGATCTTTCCTATAACATGAGATGTGATATCCAACTCCTTCCCATTCCAATCCTGAGACCCTTCCTATAGCATGAGATGTGCTATCTCAATGCTTATACCAAACCTGAGACCCTTCCTAAAGCTTGAGATGTGATATCCAACTCCTTCCCATTCCAATCCTGAGACCCTTCCTATAACATGAAATGTGATATCCAACTCTTCCCATTCCAACCTGAGACCCTTCCCATAGCATGAGATGGGATATCCAACTCCTTCCAAATCCAATACTGATACCCTTCCAATAGCATGAGATGTGATATCCCAATGCTTCTACCAAACCTGAGAACCATACTATGGCATGAGATGTGATATCAAACTCCTTCCCATTCCAATCCTGAGACTCTTCCTATAGCTTGAGATGTGATATCCGAAATCCTTCCCATTCCAATCCTGAGACCCTTCCGATATCATGAGATTTGTTATCTCAATGCTTCTAATATCAAAATTGAGACCCGCCTATAACATGAGATGTGATATCCAAATCTTTCCCCTTCCAAACCTTAGACCCTTCCTTTATCATGAGATGGGATATCCAACTCCTTCCCATTCCAATCCTGAGACCCTTCCGATAGCAGAGATGTGATATCTCAATGCTTATACCAATCCTGAGACCCTTCCTATGGCCTGAGATGTCATATACAACTCCTTCCCAATCCAATCCTGAGACCCTTCCTATAGCATGAGATGTGATATCTCAATGCTTATACCAAATCTGAGACCCTTCCTATAGCATGAGATGTGATATCCAACTCCTTCCCATTCCAATCCTGAGACCCTTCCTATAGCATGAGATGTGATGTCTCAATGCTTCTAATACCAAACCTGAGATCCTTCCTATAACATGAGATGTGATATCCAACTCCTTCCCATTCCAATCCTGAGACCCTTCCTATAGCATGAGATGTGATGTCTCAATGCTTCTAATACCAAACCTGAGAACCTTCCTACAGCATGCGATGTGTTATCTCAATGCTTCTAATACCAAACCTGAGACCAGTCCTATAACATGAGATTGGATATCCAACTCCTTCCCCTTCCAAACCTGAGACCCTTCCTATAGCATGAGATGTGATATCCAACTTCTTCCCATTCCAATCCTGAGACCCTTCCTATAACATGAGATGTGATGTCTCAATGCTTCTAATACCAAACCTGAGATCTTTCCTATAACATGAGATGTAATATCCAACTCCTTCCCATTCCAATCCTGAGACCCTTCCTATAGCATGAGATGTGCTATCTCAATGCTTATACCAAACCTGAGACCCTTCCTAAAGCTTGAGATGTGATATCCAACTCCTTCCCATTCCAATCCTGAGACCCTTCCTATAGCATGAGATGTGATATCTCAATGCTTCTAATATCAAACTTGAGACCCTTCCTATAGCATGAGATGTGATATCCAACTCCTTCCCATTCCAATCCTGAGACCCTTCCTATAGCATGAGATGTGATGTCTCAATGCTTCTAATACCAAACCTGAGATCCTTCCTATAACATGAGATGTGATATCCAACTCCTTCCCATTCTAATCCCGAGACCCTTCCTATAGCATGAGATGTGATATCTCGATGCTTATACCAAACCTGAGACCCTTCCTATAGCATGAGATGTGATATCCAACTCCTTCCCATTCCAATCCTGAGACCCTTCCTATAGCATGAGATGTGATATCTCAATGCCTCTAATACCAAACCTGAGATCCTTCCTCTAACATGAAATGTGATATCCAACTCCTTCCCTTTCCAAACCTGAGAGCCTACCTATAGCATGAGATGTGATATCCAAGTCCTTCCCATTCCAATCCTTAGACCCTTCCTACAGCATGCAATATGATATCTCAATGATTCTAATAACAAACCTGAGACCCATCCTATAACATGAGATGGGATATCCAACTCCTTCCTATTCCAATCCTGAGACACTTCCGATAGCAGAGATGTGATATCTCAATGCTTATACCAAACCTGAGACCCTTCCTATAACATGAGATGTGATATCCAACTCCTTCCCGGTCCAAACCTGAGACCCTTCCTATAGCATATGTGATATCCAACTCCTTCCCATTCCAAACATGAGACCCTTCCTATAGCAAGAATGTAATATCCAACTCCTTCCCATTCCAATCCTGAGACCATTCCTATAGCATGCGATGTGATATCTCAATGCTTCTAATACCAAACCCGAGTCCAGTCCTATAACATGAGATTGGATATCCAACTCCTTCCCCTTCCAAACCTGAGACCCTTCCTATAGCATGAGATGTGATATCCAACTTCTTCCCATTCCACTCCTGAGACCCTTCCTATAACATGAGATGTGATGTCTCAATGCTTCTAATACCAAACCTGAGATCTTTCCTATAACTTGAGATGTGATATCCAACTCCTTCCCATTCCAATCCTGAGACCCTTCCTATAGCATGAGATGTGATATCTCAATGCTTATACCAAACCTGAGACCCTTCCTATAGCTTGAGATGTGATATCCAACTCCTTCCCATTCCAATCCTGAGACCCTTCCTATAGCATGAGATGTGATATCTCAAGGCCTCTAATACCAAACCTGAGATTCTTCCTCTAACATGAAATGTGATATCCAACTCCTTCCCCTTCCAAACCTGAGAGCCTTCCTATAGCATGAGATATGATATCCAAGTCCTTCCCATCCAATCCTGAGACCCTTCCTATAACATGACATGTGATATCCAACTCCTTCCCATTCCAACCTGAGACCCTTCCTATAGCATGAGATGGGATATCCAATTCCTTCCAAATCCAATACTGATACCCTTCCGATAGCATGAGATGTGATATCCCAATGCTTCTACCAAACCTGAGACCCATACTATGGCATGAGATGTGATATCAAACTGCTTCCCATTCCAATCCTGAGACCCTACCTATAGCTTGAGATGTGATATCCAACTCCTTCCCATTCCAATTCTGAGACCCTTCCTATACCATGAGTCTTGATATCTCAATGCTTCTAATACAAACCCTGAGACCCGTCCTATAACATGAGATGTGATATCCAAATCCTTCCCCTTCCAAACCTTAGACCCTTCCTTTATCATGAGATGTGATATCCAATTCCTTCCCATTCCAATCCTGAGACCCTTCCGATATCATGAGATTTGTTATCTCAATGCTTCTAATATCAAACTTGAGACCCTCCCTATAGCATGAGATGTGACATCCAAGTCCTCCCCATTCCAATCCTGAGACTCTTCCTATAGCATGAGATGTGATATCTCAATGCTTCTAATACCAAACCTGAGACCCTTCCTATAACATGAGATGGGATATCCAACTCCTTCCCATTCCAATCCTGAGACCCTTCCGATAGCAGAGATGTGATATCTCAATGCTTATACCAAACCTGAGACCCTTCCTATGGCCTGATTTGTCATATACAACTCCTTCCCATTCCAATCCTGAGACCCTTCCTATAGCATGAGATGTGATATCTCAATGCTTATACCAAATCCGAGACCCTTCCTATAGCATGAGATGTGATATCCAACTCCTTCCCATTCCAATCCTGAGACCCTTCCTATAGCATGAGATGTGATGTCTCAATGCTTCTAATACCAAACCTGAGATCCTTCTGATAGCATGAGATGTGATATCTCAATGCTTCTAGTACCAAACCTGAGATCCTTCCTATAACATGAGATGTGATTTCCAAATCCTTCCACTTCCAAACCTGAGACACTCCCTTTAGCATGAGATGTGATATCCAACTCCTTCCCATTCCAATCCTGAGACCCTTCTGATAGCATGAGATGTGATATTTCAATGCCTCTAATACCAAACCTGAGATCCTACCTCTAACATAAAATGTGATATCCATCTCCTTCCCTTTCCAAACCTGAGACCCTGCCTATAGCATGAGATGTGATATCAAAAGTCCTTCCCATTCCAATCCTGAGACCCTTCCTATAGCATGTGATGTGATATCTCAATGCTTATACCAAACCTGAGACCCTTCCTATGGCATGAGATGTCATATACAACTCCTTCCCATTCCAATCCTGAGACCCTTCCTATAGCATGAGATGTGATATCTCAATGCTTATACCAAACCTGAGACCCTTCCTATAGCATGAGATGTGATATCCAAATCCTTCCCATTCCAATCCTGAGACCCTTCCTATAGCATGAGATGTGATATCTCAATGCCTCTAATACCAAACCTGAGATCCTTCCTTGAACATGAAATGTGATATCCCACTCCTTCCCTTTCCAAACCAGAGAGTCTACCTATAGCATGAGATGTGATATCCAAGTCCTTCCCATTCCAATCCTTAGACACTTCCTACAGCATGAGATGTGATATCTCAATGATTCTATTACCAAACCTGAGACCCGTCCTATAACATGAGATGGGATATCCAACTCCTTCCCATTTCAATCCTGAGAAACTTCCGATAGCAGAGATGTGATATCTCAATGCTTAGACCAAACCTGAGACCCTTCCTATAACATGAGATGTGATATCTCAATGCTTCTAATACCAAACCTGAGATCCTTCCTATGACATGAGATGTGATATCCAATTCCTTCCCATTCCAAACCTGAGACCCTTCCTATAGCATGAGATGTGATATCTCAATGCTTCTAATACCAAACCTGAGATCCTTCCTATAACATGAGATGTGATATCCAAATCCTTCCCCTTCCAAACCAGAGACCCTCCCTTTAGCATGAGATGTGATATCCAACTCCTTCCCATTCCAATCCTGAGACATTTCTGATAGCATGAGATGTGATATCTCAATGCTTCTAATACCAAACCTGAGATCCTTCCTATGACATGAGATGTGATATCCAATTCCTTCCCATTCCAAACCTGAGACCCTTCCTATAGCATGAGATGTGATATCTCAATGCTTCTAATACCAAACCTGAGATCCTTCCTATAACATGAGATGTGATATCCAAATCCTTCCCCTTCCAAACCAGAGACCCTCCCTTTAGCATGAGATGTGATATCCAACTCCTTCCCATTCCAATCCTGAGACATTTCTGATAGCATGAGATGTGATATCTCAATGCCTCTAATACCAAACCTGAGATCCTACCTCTAACATGAAATGTGATATCCAACTCCTTCCACTTGCAAACCTGAGAGCCTTCCTATAGCATGAGATGTGATATCGAAGTATTTCCCATTCCAATCCTGAGACCCTTCCTATAACATGAGATGTGATATCCAACTCCTTCCCATTCCAACCTGAGACCCTTCCTATAGCATGAGATGGGATATCCAACTACTTCCAAATCCAATCCTGATACCCTTCCGATAGCATGAGATGTGATATCTCAATCCCTCTAATACCAAACCTGAGATCCTTCCTATAACATGAGATGTGATATCAAAATCCTTCCCCTTCCAAACCTGAGACCCTCCCTTTAGCATGAGATGTGATATCCAACTCCTTCCCATTCCAATCCTGAGACCCTTCTGATAGCATGAGATGTGATATTCAATGCCTCTAATACCAAACCTGAGATCCTACCTCTAACATGAAATGTGATATCCAACTCCTTCCCTTTCCAAACGTGAGAGCCTCCCTATAGCATGAGATGGGATATTCAAGTCCTTCCCATTCCAATCCTGAGACCCTTCCTATAGCATGAGATGTGATATCTCAATGCTTCTAATACCAAACCTGAGACCGTTCCTATAACATAAGATGGGATATCCAACTCCTTCCCATTCCAATCCTGAGACCCTTCCGATAGCAGAGATGTGATATCTCAATGCTGATACCAAACCTGAGACCCTTCCTATGGCATGAGATGTCATATACAACTCCTTCCCATTCCAATCCTGAGACCATTCCTATAGCATGAGATGTGATATCTCAATGCTTCTAATACCAAACCTGAGATCCTTCCTATGACATGAGATGTGATATCCAATTCCTTCCCATTCCAAACCTGAGACCCTTCCTATAGCATGAGATGTGATATCTCAATGCTTCTAATACCAAACCTGAGATCCTTCCTATAACATGAGATGTGATATCCAAATCCTTCCCCTTCCAAACCAGAGACCCTCCCTTTAGCATGAGATGTGATATCCAACTCCTTCCCATTCCAATCCTGAGACATTTCTGATAGCATGAGATGTGATATCTCAATGCCTCTAATACCAAACCTGAGATCCTACCTCTAACATGAAATGTGATATCCAACTCCTTCCCCTTGCAAACCTGAGAGCCTTCCTATAGCATGAGATGTGATATCGAAGTATTTCCCATTCCAATCCTGAGACCCTTCCTATAACATGATATGTGATATCCAACTCCTTCCCATTCCAACCTGAGACCCTTCCTATAGCATGAGATGGGATATCCAACTACTTCCAAATCCAATCCTGATACCCTTCCGATAGCATGAGATGTGATATCTCAATCCCTCTAATACCAAACCTGAGATCCTTCCTATAACATGAGATGTGATATCAAAATCCTTCCCCTTCCAAACCTGAGACCCTCCCTTTAGCATGAGATGTGATATCCAACTCCTTCCCATTCCAATCCTGAGACCCTTCTGATAGCATGAGATGTGATATTCAATGCCTCTAATACCAAACCTGAGATCCTACCTCTAACATGAAATGTGATATCCAACTCCTTCCCTTTCCAAACGTGAGAGCCTCCCTATAGCATGAGATGGGATATTCAAGTCCTTCCCATTCCAATCCTGAGACCCTTCCTATAGCATGAGATGTGATATCTCAATGCTTCTAATACCAAACCTGAGACCCTTCCTATAACATAAGATGGGATATCCAACTCCTTCCCATTCCAATCCTGAGACCCTTCCGATAGCAGAGATGTGATATCTCAATGCTGATACCAAACCTGAGACCCTTCCTATGGCATGAGATGTCATATACAACTCCTTCCCATTCCAATCCTGAGACCCTTCCTATAGCATGGGATGTGATATCTCAATGCTTATACCAAACCTGAGACCCTTCCTATAGCATGAGATGTGATATCCAACTCCTTCCCATTCCAATCCTGAGACCCTTCCTATAACATGAGATGTGATGTCTCAATGCTTCTAATACCAAACCTGAGATCCTTCCTATGGCATGAGATGTCATATAAAACTCCTTCCCATTCCATTCCTGAGACCCTTCCTATAGCATGAGATGTGATGTCCAACTCCTTCCCATTCCAATCCTGAGACCCTTCCTATAGCATGAGATGTGATATCCAAATCCTTCCCATTCCAATCGTGAGACCCTTCCTATAGCATGAGATGTGATATCCAAAACCTTCCCTTTCCAAAACTGAGAGCCTACCTATAGCATGAGATGTGATATCCAACTCCTTCCCATTCCAATCCTGAGACCCTTCCTATAGCATGAGATGTGATATCTCAATGCTTATACCAAACCTGAGACCCTTCCTATAGCATGAGAAGTGATATCCAAATCCTTCCCATTCCAATCCTGAGACCCTTCCTATAGCATGAGATGTGATATCCAAATCCTTCCCCTTCCAAACCTGAGACCCTCCCTTTAGCATGAGATGTGATATCCAACTCCTTCCCATTCCAATCCTGAGACCCTTCTGATAGCATGAGATGTTATATCTCAATGCCTCTAATACCAAACCTGAGATCCTACCTCTAACATGAAATGTGATATCCAACTCCTTCCCCTTCTAAACCTGGGAGCCTTCCTATAACATGAGATGTGATATCGAAGTGCTTCCCATTCCAATCCTGAGACCCTTCCTATAACATGAGATGTGATATCCAACTCCTTCCCATTCCAATCCTGAGACCCTTCCTATAGCATGAGATGGGATGTCTCAATGCTTCTAATACCAAATCTGAGATCCTTCCTATAACATGAGATGTGATATCCAACTCCTTCCCATTACAATCTTGAGACCGTTTCTATAGCATGAGATGTGATATCTCAATGCTTATACCAAACCTGAGACCCTTCCTATAGCATGAGATGTGATATCCAAATCCTTCCCATTCCAATCGTGAGACCCTTCCTATAGCATGAGATGTGATATCTCAATGCCTCTAATACCAAACCTGAGATCCTACCTCTAAAATGAAATTTGATATGCAACTCCTTCCCCTTCCAAACCTGATAGCCTTCCTATAGCATGAGATGTGATATCCAAGTCCTTCCCATTCCAATCCTGATACCCTTCCTATAACATGAGATGTGATATCCAATTCCTTCCCATTCCAACCTGAGACCCTTCCTATAGCATGAGATGGGATATCCAACTCCTTCCAAATCCAATCCTGATACCCTTCCGATAGCATGAGATGTGATTTCCCAATGCTTCTACAAAACCTGAGACCCATACATGGCATGAGATGTGATATCAAACTCCTTCCCATTCCAATCCTGAGACACTTCCTATAGCATGAGATGTGATATCTCAATGCTTCTAATACCAAACCTGAGACTCTTCCTATAACATGAGATGGGATATCCAACTCTTTCCCATTCCAATCCTGAGACCCTTCCGATAGCAGAGATGTGATATCTCAATGCTTATACCAAACCTGAGACCCTTCCTATAGCATGAGATGTCATATACAACTCCTTCCCATTCCAATCCTGAGACCCTTCCTATAGCATGAGATGTGATATCTCAATGCTTATACCAAACCTGAGACCCTTCCTATAGCATGAGATGTGATATCCAACTCCTTCCCATTTCAATCCTGAGACCCTTCCTATAGCATGAGATGTGATGTCTCAATGCTTCTAATACCAAACCTGAGATCCTTCCTATAACATCAGATGTGATATCCAACTCCTTCCCATTCCAATCCTGAGACCCTTCCTATAGCATTAGATGTGATATCTCAATGTTCATACCAAACCTGAGACCCTTCCTATAGCATGAGATGTGATATCCAACTCCTTCCCATTCCAATCCTGAGACCCTTCCTATAGCATGAGATGTGATATCTCAATGCCTCTAATACCAAATCTGAGATCCTTCCTCTAACATGAAATGTGATATCCAACTCCTTCCCTTTCCAAACCTGAGAGCCTACCTATAGCATGAGATGTGATATCCAAGACCTTCCCATTCCAATCCTTAGACCCTTCCTACAGCATACAATATGATATCTCAATGATTCTAATAACAAACCTGAGACCCGTCCTATAACATGAGATGTGATATCCAACTCCTTCCCATTCCAATCCTGAGACACTTCCGATAGCAGAGATGTGATATCTCAATGCTTATTCCAAACCTGAGACCCTTCCTATAGCATGAGATGTGATATCCAACTCCTTCCCGTTCCAAACCTGAGACCCTTCCTATAGCATATGTGATATCCAACTCCTTCCCATTCCAAACATGAGACCCTTCCTATAGCATGAGATGTGATATCCAACTCCTTCCCATTCCAATCCTGAGACCCTTCCTATAGCATGAGATGTGATATCTCAATGCCTCTAATACCAAACCTGAAATCCTTCCTCTAACATGAAATGTGATATCCAACTCCTTCCCTTTCCAAACCTGAGAGCCTGCCTATAGCATGAGATGTGATATCCAAGACCTTCCCATTCCAATCCTTAGACCCTTCCTACAGCATACAATATGATATCTCAATGATTCTAATAACAAACCTGAGACCCGTCCTATAACATGAGATATGATATCCAACTCCTTCCCATTCCAATCCTGAGACACTTCCGATAGCAGAGATGTGATATCTCAATGCTTATTCCAAACCTGAGACCCTTCCTATAGCATGAGATGTGATATCCAACTCCTTCCCGTTCCAAACCTGAGACCCTTCCTATAGCATATGTGATATCCAACTCCTTCCCATTCCAAACATGAGACCCTTCCTATAGCAAGAATGTAATATCCAACTCCTTCCCATTCCAATCCTGAGACCCTTCCTACAGCATGCGATGTGATATCTCAATGCTTCTAATACCAAACCTGAGACCCGTCCTATAACATGAGATGGGATATCCAACTCCTTCCCGTTCCAAACCTGAGACCCTTCCTATAGCATGAGATGTGATATCCAACTCTTTCCCATCCCAATCCTGAGACACTTCCGATTGCAGAGATGTGATATCTCAATGCTTATACCAAACCTGAGACTCTTCCTATAACATGAGATGTGATATCCAAATCCTTCCCGTTCCAAACCTGAGACCCTTCCTATAGCATAAGATGTGATATCCAACTCCTTCCCATTCCAATCCTGAGACCCTTCCGATAGCATGAGATGTGATATCTCAATGCTTCTAATACCAAACCTGAGATCCTTCTTATAACATATGATGTGATATCCAAATCCTTCCCCTTCCAAACCTGAGACCCTCCCTTTAGCATGAAATGTGATATCCAACTCCTTCCCATTCCAATCCTGAGACCCTTATGATAGCATGAGATGTGATATCTCAATGCCTCTAATACCAAACCTGAGATACTTCCGATAGCATGAGATGTGATATCTCAATGCTTCTAATACCAAACCTGAGATCCTTCCTATAACATGAGATGTGATATCCAAATCCTTCCCCTTCCAAACCTGAGACCCTCCCTTTAGCATGAGATGTGATATCCAACTCCTTCCCATTCCAATCCTGAGACCCTTCTGATAGCATGAGATGTGATATCTCAATGCCTCTAATACCAAACCTGAGATCCTACCTCTAACATGAAATATGATATCCAACTCCTTCCCTTTCCAAACCTGAGATCCTGCCTATAGCATGAGATGTGATATCCAAGTCCTTCCCATTCCAATCCTGAGACCCTTCCTATAGCATGAGATGTGATATCTCAATGCTTATACCAAACCTGAGACCCTTCCTATGGCATGAGATGCCATATACAACTCCTTCCTATTCCAATCCTGAGACCCTGCTTATAGCATGAGATGTGATATCTCAATGCTTCTAATGCCAAACCTGAGATCTTTCCTATAACATGAGATGTGATATCCAACTCCTTCCCATTCCAATCCTGAGACCATTCCTATAGCATGAGATGTGATATCTCAATGCTTATACCAAACCTGAGACCCTTCCTATAGCTTGAGATGTGATATCCAACTCCATCCCATTCCAATACTGAGACCCTTCCTATAGCATGAGATGTGATATCTCAATGCCTCTAATACCAAACCTGAGATACTTCCTCTAACATGAAATGTGATATCCAACTCCTTCCCCTTCCAAACCTGAGAACCTTCCTATAGCATGAGATATGATATCCAAGTCCTTTCCATTCCAATCCTGAGACCCTTCCTATAACATGAGATGTGATATCCAACTCCTTCCCATTCCAACCTGAGACCCTTCCTATAGCATGAGATGGGATATCCAACTCCTTCCAAATCCAATCCTGATACCCTTCCGATAGCATGAGATGTGATATCCCAATGCTTCTACCAAACCTGAGACCCATACTATGGCATGAGATGTGATATCAAACTGCTTCCAATTCTAACCTGAGACCCTTCCTATAGCATGAGATGGGATATCCAACTCCTTCCAAATCCAATCCTGAAATCCTTCCGATAGCATGAGATGTGATATCCCAATGCTTCTACCAAACCTGAGACCCATACTATGGCATGAGATGTGATATCCAACTCCTTCCCATTCCAATTCTGAGACTCTTCTGATAGCATGAGATGTGATATCTCAATGCCTCTAATACCAAACCTGAGATCCAACCTCTAACATGAAATGTGATATCCAACTCTTTCCCGTTGCAAACCTGAGAGCCTTCCTAAAGCATGAGATGTGATAACCAAGTCCTTCCCATTCCAATCCTGAGACCCTTCCTATAACATGAGATGTGATATCCAACTCCTTCCCATTCCAACCTGAGACCCTTCCTATAGCATGAGATGGGATATCCAACTCCTTCCAAATCCAATCCTGATACCCTTCCGATAGCATGAGATGTGATATCCCAATGCTTCTACCAAACCTGAGACCCATACTATGGCATGAGATGTGATATCAAACTCCTTCCCATTCCAATCCTGTGACCCTTCCTATAGCTTGAGATGTGATATCCAACTCCTTCCCATTCCAATTCTGAGACCCTTCCTATACAATGAGACTTGATATCTCAATGCTTCTAATACCAAACCTGAGAGCCGTCCTATAACATGAGATGTGATATCCAAATCCTTCCCCTTCCAAACCTTAGGCCCTTCCTTTATCATGAGATGTGATATCCAACTCCTTCCCATTCCAATCCTGAGACTCTTCCGATATCATGAGATGTGATATCTCAATGCTTCTAATATCAAACTTGAGACCCTCCCTATAGCATGAGATGTGATATCCAAGTCCTTCCCATTCCAATCCTGAGACCCTTCCTATAGCATGAGATGTGATATCTCAATGCTTCTAATACCAAACCTGAGACCCTTCCTACAACATGAGATGGGAATATCCAACTCCTTCCCATTCCAATCCTGAGACCCTTCCGATAGCAGAGATGTGATATCTCACTGCTTATACCAAACCTGAGACCCTTCCTATAGCATGAGATGTGATATCCAACTCCTTCCCATTCCAATCCTGAGACACTTCCTATAGCATGAGATGTGATATCTCACTGCTTATACCAAACCTGAGACCCTTCCTATAGCATGAGATGTGATATCCAACTCCTTCCCATTCCAATCCTGAGACCCTTCCTATAGCATGAGATGTGATATCTCAATGCTTCTAATATCAAACTTGAGACCCTCCCTATAGCATGAGATGTGATACCCAAGTCCTTCCCATTCCAATCCTGAGACCCTTCCTACAGCATGCGATGTGATGTCTCAATGCTTCTAATACCAATCCTGAGACTCTTCCTATAACATGAGATGGGATATCCAACTCCTTCCCATTCCAATCGTGAGACCTTTCCGATAGCAGAGATGTGATATCTCAATGCTTATACCAAACCTAAGACCCTTCCTATGGCATGAGATGTCATATACAACTCCTTCCCATTCCAATCCTGAGACCCTTCCTTTAGCATGAGATGTGATATCTCAATGCTTATACCAAACCTGAGACCCTTCCTATAGCATGAGATGTGATATCCAACTCCTTCCCATTCCAATCCTGAGACCCTTCCTATAGCATGAGATGTGATGTCTCAATGCTTCTAATACCAAACCTGAGATCCTTCCTATAACATGAGATGTGATATCCAACTCCTTCCCATTCCAATCCCGAGACCCTTCCTATAGCATGAGATGTGATATCTCAATGCTTATACCAAACCTGAGACCCTTCCTATAGCATGAGATGTGATATCCAACTCCTTCCCATTCCAATCCTGAGACTCTTCCTATAGCATGAGATGTGATATCTCAATGCCTCTAATACCAAACCTGAGATCCTTCCTCTAACATGAAATGTGATATCCAACTCCTTCCCATTACAAACCTGAGAGCCTACCTATAGCATGAGATGTGATATCCAAGTTCTTCCCATTCCAATCCTTAGACCCTTCCTACAGCATGCAATATGATATCTCAATGATTCTAATAACAAACCTGAGACCCGTCCTATAACATGAGATGGGATATCCAACTCCTTCCCATTCCAATCCTGAGACACTTCCGATAGCAGAGATGTGATATCTCAATGCTTATACCAAACCTGAGACCCTTCCTATAACATGAGATGTGATATCCAACTCCTTCCCGGTCCAAACCTGAGACCCTTCATATAGCATATGTGATATCCAACTCCTTCCCATTCCAAACATGAGACCCTTCCTATAGCAAGAGTGTAATATCCAACTCCTTCCCATTCCAATCCTGAGACCATTCCTATAGCATGAGATGTGATATCTCAATGCTTCTAATACCAAACCTGAGATCCTTCCTATGACATGAGATGTGATATCCAATTCCTCCCCATTCCAAACCTGAGAACCTTCCTACAGCATGCGATGTGATATCTCAATGCTTCTAATACCAAACCCGAGACCAGTCCTATAACATGAGATTGGATATCCAACTCCTTCCCCTTCCAAACCTGAGACTCTTCCTATAGCATGAGATGTGATATCCAACTTCTTCCCATTCCAATCCTGAGACCCTTCCTATAACATGAGAGATGTGATGTCTCAATGCTTCTAATACCAAACCTGAGATCTTTCCTATAACATGAGATGTGATATCCAACTCCTTCCCATTCCAATCCTGAGACCCTTCCTATAGCATGAGATGTGATATCTCAATGCTTATACCAAACCTGAGACCCTTCCTATAGCTTGAGATGTGATATCCAACTCCTTCCCATTCCAATCCTGAGACCCTTCCTATAGCATGAGATGTGATATCTCAAGGCCTCTAATACCAAACCTGAGATCCTTCCTCTAACATGAAATGTGATATCCAACTCCTTCCCCTTTCAAACCTGAGAGCCTTCCTTTAACATGAAATGTGATATCCAATTCCTTCCCATTCCAACCTGAGACCCTTCCTATAGCATGAGATGGGATATCCAACTCCTTCCAAATCCAATACTGATACCCTTCCGATAGCATGAGATGTGATATCCCAATGCTTCTACGAAACCTGAGACCCATACTATGGCATGAGATGTGATATCAAACTCCTTCCCATTCCAATCCTGAGACCCTACCTATAGCTTGAGATGTGATATCCAACTCCTTCCCATTCCAATTCTGAGACCCTTCCTATACCATGAGACTTGATATCTCAATGCTTCTAATACCAAACCTGAGACCCGTCCTATAACATGAGATGTGATATCCAAATCCTTCCCCTTCCAAACCTTAGACCCTTCCTTTATCATGAGATGTGATATCCAATTCCTTCCCATTCCAATCCTGAGACCCTTCCGATATCATGAGATTTGTTATCTCAATGCTTCTAATATCAAACTTGAGACCCTCCCTATAACATGAGATGTGACATCCAAGTCCTCCCCATTCCAATCCTGAGACCCTTCCTATAGCATGAGATGTGATATCTCAATGCTTCTAATACCAAACCTGAGACCCTTCCTATAACATGATTTGGGATATCCAACTCCTTCCCATTCCAATCCTGAGACCCTTCCGATAGCAGAGATGTGATATCTCAATGCTTATACCAAACCTGAGACCCTTCCTATGGCCTGAGATGTCATATGCAACTCCTTCCCATTCCAATCCTGAGACCCTTCCTATAGCATGAGATGTGATATCTCAATGCCTCTAATACAAACCTGAAATCCTTCCCCTAACATGAAATGTGATATCCAACTCCTTCCCTTTCCAAACCTGAGAGCCTACCTATAGCATGAGATGTGATATCCAAGACCTTCCCATTCCAATCCTTAAACCCTTCCTACATCATACAATATGATATCTCAATGATTCTAATAACAAACCTGAGACCCGTCCTATAACATGAGATGTGATATCCAACTCCTTCCCATTCCAATCCTGAGACACTTCCGATAGCAGAGATGTGATATCTCAATGCTTATTCCAAACCTGAGACCCTTCCTATAGCATGAGATGTGATATCCAACTCCTTCCCTTTCCAAACCTGAGACCCTTCCTATAGCATATGTGATATCCAACTCCTTCCCATTCCAAACATGAGACCCTTCCTATAGCAAGAATGTAATATCCAACTCCTTCCCATTCCAATCCTCAGACCCTTCCTACAGCATGCGATGTGATATCTCAATGCTTCTAATACCAAACCTGAGACCCGTCCTATAACATGAGATGGGATATCCAACTCCTTCCCGTTCCAAACCTGAGACCCTTCCTATAGCATGAGATGTGATATCCAACTCCTTCCCATCCCAATCCTGAGACACTTCCGATTGCAGAGATGTGATATCTCAATGCTTATACCAAACCTGAGACTCTTCCTATAACATGAGATGTGATATCCAACTCCTTCCCGTTCCAAACCTGAGACCCTTCCTATAGCATAAGATGTGATATTCAACTCCTTCCCATTCCAATCCTTAGACCCTTCCTACAGCATGCAATATGATATCTCAATGATTCTAATAACAAACCTGAGACCCGTCCTATAACATGAGATGGGATATCCAACTCCTTCCCATTCCAATCCTGAGACACTTCCGATAGCAGAGATGTGATATCTCAATGCTTATACCAAACCTGAGACCCTTCCTATA
Source organism: Ambystoma mexicanum (assembly GCF_040938575.1). Taxonomy (NCBI): domain Eukaryota; kingdom Metazoa; phylum Chordata; class Amphibia; order Caudata; family Ambystomatidae; genus Ambystoma; species Ambystoma mexicanum. Next base: position 14,028,333 of record NW_027182455.1, on the reverse strand, counting down.
ACATGAGATGTGATATCCAACTCCTTCCCTGTCCAAACCTGAGACCCTTCCTATAGCATATGTGATATCCAACTCCTTCCCATTCCAAACATGAGACCCTTCCTATAGCAAGAGTGTAATATCCAACTCCTTCCCATTCCAATCCTGAGACCATTCCTATAGCATGAGATGTGATATCTCAATGCTTCTAATACCAAACCTGAGATCCTTCCTATGACATGAGATGTGATATCCAATTCCTCCCCATTCCAAACCTGAGAACCTTCCTACAGCATGCAATGTGATATCTCAATGCTTCTAATACCAAACCCGAGACCAGTCCTATAACATGAGATTGGATATCCAACTCCTTCCCCTTCCAAACCTGAGACTCTTCCTATAGCATGAGATGTGATATCCAACTTCTTCCCATTCCAATCCTGAGACCCTTCCTATAACATGAGATGTGATGTCTCAATGCTTCTAATACCAAACCTGAGATCTTTCCTATAACATGAGATGTGATATCCAACTCCTTCCCATTCCAATCCTGAGACCCTGAGACCCCATGAGATGTGATATCTCAATGCTTATACCAAACCTGAGACCCTTCCTATAGCTTGAGATGTGATATCCAACTCCTTCCCATTCCAATCCTGAGACCCTTCCTATAGCATGAGATGTGATATCTCAAGGCCTCTAATACCAAACCTGAGATCCTTCCTCTAACATGAAATGTGATATCCAACTCCTTCCCCTTCCAAACCTGAGAGCCTTCCTATAACATGAAATGTGATATCCAATTCCTTCCCATTCCAACCTGAGACCCTTCCTATAGCATGAGATGGGATATCCAACTCCTTCCAAATCCAATACTGATACCCTTCCGATAGCATGAGATGTGATATCCCAATGCTTCTACCAAACCTGAGACCCATACTATGGCATGAGATGTGATATCAAACTCCTTCCCATTCCAATCCTGAGACCCTACCTATAGCTTGAGATGTGATATCCAACTCCTTCGCATTCCAATTCTGAGACCCTTCCTATACCATGAGACTTGATATCTCAATGCTTCTAATACCAAACCTGAGACCCGTCCTATAACATGAGATGTGATATCCAAATCCATCCCCTTCCAAACCTTAGACCCTTCCTTTATCATGAGATGTGATATCCAATTCCTTCCCATTCCAATCCTGAGACCCTTCCGATATCATGAGATTTGTTATCTCAATGCTTCTAATATCAAACTTGAGACCCTCCCTATAACATGAGATGTGACATCCAAGTCCTCCCCATTCCAATCCTGAGACCCTTCCTATAGCATGAGATGTGATATCTCAATGCTTCTAATACCAAACCTGAGACCCTTCCTATAACATGATTTGGGATATCCAACTCCTTCCCATTCCAATCCTGAGACCCTTCCGATAGCAGAGATGTGATATCTCAATGCTTATACCAAACCTGAGACCCTTCCTATGGCCTGAGATGTCATATGCAACTCCTTCCCATTCCAATCCTGAGACCCTTCCTATAGCATGAGATGTGATATCTCAATGCCTCTAATACCAAACCTGAAATCCTTCCTCTAACATGAAATGTGATATCCAACTCCTTCCCTTTCCAAACCTGAGAGCCTACCTATAGCATGAGATGTGATATCCAAGACCTTCCCATTCCAATCCTTAGACCCTTCCTACAGCATACAATATGATATCTCAATGATTCTAATAACAAACCTGAGACCCGTCCTATAACATGAGATGTGATATCCAACTCCTTCCCATTCCAATCCTGAGACACTCTGATAGCAGAGATGTGATATCTCAATGCTTATTCCAAACCTGAGACCCTTCCTATAGCATGAGATGTGATATCCAACTCCTTCCCGTTCCAAACCTGAGACCCTTCCTATAGCATATGTGATATCCAACTCCTTCCCATTCCAAACATGAGACCCTTCCTATAGCAAGAATGTAATATCCAACTCCTTCCCATTCCAATCCTCAGACCCTTCCTACAGCATGCGATGTGATATCTCAATGCTTCTAATACCAAACCTGAGACCCGTCCTATAACATGAGATGGGATATCCAACTCCTTCCCGTTCCAAACCTGAGACCCTTCCTATAGCATGAGATGTGATATCCAACTCCTTCCCATCCCAAACCTGAGACACTTCCGATTGCAGAGATGTGATATCTCAATGCTTATACCAAACCTGAGACTCTTCCTATAACATGAGATGTGATATCCAACTCCTTCCCGTTCCAAACCTGAGACCCTTCCTATAGCATAAGATGTGATATCCAACTCCTTCCCATTCCAATCCTGAGACCCTTCCGATAGCATGAGATGTGATATCTCAATGCTTCTAATACCAAACCTGAGATCCTTCTTATAACATGTGATGTGATATCCAAATCCTTCCCCTTCCAAACTTGAGACCCTCCCTTTAGCATGAAATGTGATATCCAACTCCTTCCCATTCCAATCCTGAGACCCTTATGATAGCATGAGATGTGATATCTCAATGCCTCTAATACCAAACCTGAGATACTTCCGATAGCATGAGATGTGATATCTCAATGCTTCTAATACCAAACCTGAGATCCTTCCCATAACATGAGATGTGATATCCAAATCCTTCCCCTTCCAAACCTGAGACCCTCCCTTTAGCATGAGATGTGATATCCAACTCCTCCCCATTCCAATCCTGAGACCCTTCCGATAGCATGAGATGTGATATCTCAATGCCTCTAATACCAAACCTGAGATCCTACCTCTAACATGAAATATGATATCCAACTCCTTCCCTTTCCAAACCTGAGATCCTGCCTATAGCATGAGATGTGATATCCAAGTCCTTCCCATTCCAATCCTGAGACCCTTCCTATAGCATGAGATGTGATGTCTCAATGCTTATACCAAACCTGAGACCCTTCCTATGGCATGAGATGCCATATACAACTCCTTCCCATTCCAATCCTGAGACCCTGCTTATAGCATGAGATGTGATATCTCAATGCTTCTAATACCAAACCTGAGATCTTTCCTATAACATGAGATGTGATATCCATCTCCTTCCCATTCCAATCCTGAGACCATTCCTATAGCATGAGATGTGATATCTCAATGCTTATACCCAACCTGAGACCCTTCCTATAGCTTGAGATGTGATATCCAACTCCTTCCCATTCCAATCCTGAGACCCTTCCTATAGTATGAGATGTGATATCTCAATGCCTCTAATACCAAACCTGAGATCCTTCCTCTAACATGAAATGTGATATCCAACTCCTTCCCCTTCCAAACCTGAGAGCCTTCCTATAGCATGAGATATGATATCCAAGTCCTTTCCATTCCAATCCTGAGACCCTTCCTATAACATGAGATGTGATATCCAACTCCTTCCCATTCCAACCTGAGACCCTTCCTATAGCATGAGATGGGATATCCAACTCCTTCCAAATCCAATCCTGATACCCTTCCGATAGCATGAGATGTGATATCCCAATGCTTCTACCAAACCTGAGACCCATACTATGGCATGAGATGTGATATCAAACTCCTTCCCATTCCAACCTGAGACCCTTCCTATAGCATGAGATGGGATATCCAACTCCTTCCAAATCCAATCCTGAAATCCTTCCGATAGCATGAGATGTGATATCCCAATGCTTCTACCAAACCTGAGACCCATACTATGGCATGAGATGTGATATCCAACTCCTTCCCATTCCAATTCTGAGACTCTTCTGATAGCATGAGATGTGATATATCAATGCCTCTAATACCAAACCTGAGATCCTACCTCTAACATGAAATGTGATATCCAACTCTTTCCCGTTGCAAACCTGAGAGCCTTCCTATAGCATGAGATGTGATATCCAAGTCCTTCCCATTCCAATCCTGAGACCCTTCCTATAACATGAGATGTGATATCCAACTCCTTCCCATTCCAACCTGAGACCCTTCCTATAGCATGAGATGGGATATCCAACTCCTTCCAAATCCAATCCTGATACCCTTCCGATAGCATGAGATGTGATATCCCAATGCTTCTACCAAACCTGAGACCCATACTATGGCATGAGATGTGATATCAAACTCCTTCCCATTCCAATCCTGTGACCCTTCCTATAGCTTGAGATGTGATATCCAACTCCTTCCCATTCCAATTCTGAGACCCTTCCTATACAACGAGACTTGATATCTCAATGCTTCTAATACCAAACCTGAGACCCGTCCTATAACATGAGATGTGATATCCAAATCCTTCCCCTTCCAAACCTTAGACCCTTCCTTTATCATGAGATGTGATATCCAACTCCTTCCCATTCCAATCCTGAGACTCTTCCGATATCATGAGATGTGATATCTCAATGCTTCTAATATCAAACTTGAGACCCTCCCTATAGCATGAGATGTGATATCCAAGTCCTTCCCATTCCAATCCTGAGACCCTTCTTATAGCATGAGATGTGATATCTCAATGCTTGTAATACCAAACCTGAGACCCTTCCTATAACATGAGATGGGAATATCCAACTCCTTCCCATTCCAATCCTGAGACCCTTCCGATAGCAGAGATGTGATATCTCAATGCTTATACCAAACCTGAGATCCTTCCTATAACATGAGATGTGATATCCAACTCCTTCCCATTCCAATCCTGAGACACTTCCTATAGCATGAGATGTGATATCTCACTGCTTATACCAAACCTGAGACCCTTCCTATAGCATGAGATGTGATATCCAACTCCTTCCCATTCCAATCCTGAGACCCTTTCTATAGCATGAGATGTGATATCTCAATGCTTCTAATATCAAACTTGTGACCCTCCCTATAGCATGAGATGTGATACCCAAGTCCTTCCCATTCCAATCCTGAGACCCTTCCTACAACATGCGATGTGATGTCTCAATGCTTCTAATACCAAACCTGAGACTCTTCCTATAACATGAGATGGGATATCCAACTCCTTCCCATTCCAATCCTGAGACCCTTCCGATAGCAGAGATGTGATATCTCAATGCTTATACCAAACCTAAGACCCTTCCTATGGCATGAGATGTCATATACAACTCCTTCCCATTCCAATCCTGAGACCCTTCTTATAGCATGAGATGTGATATCTCAATGCTTATACCAAACCTGAGACCCTTCCTATAGCATGAGATGTGATATCCAACTCCTTCCCATTCCAATCCTGAGACCCTTCCTATAGCATGAGATGTGATGTCTCAATGCTTCTAATACCAAACCTGAGATCCTTCCTATAACATGAGATGTGATATCCAACTCCTTCCCATTCCAATCCCGAGACCCTTCCTATAGCATGAGATGTGATATCTCAATGCTTATACCAAACCTGAGACCCTTCCTATAGCATGAAATGTGATATCCAACTCCTTCCCATTCCAATCCTGAGACTCTTCCTATAGCATGAGATGTGATATCTCAATGCCTCTAATACCAAACCTGAGATCCTTCCTCTAACATGAAATGTGATATCCAACTCCTTCCCTTTCCAAACCTGAGAGCCTACCTATAGCATGAGATGTGATATCCAAGTCCTTCCCATTCCAATCCTTAGACCCTTCCTACAGCATGCAATATGATATCTCAATGATTCTAATAACAAACCTGAGACCCGTCCTATAACATGAGATGGGATATCCAACTCCTTCCCATTCCAATCCTGAGACACTTCCGATAGCAGAGATGTGATATCTCAATGCTTATACCAAACCTGAGACCCTTCCTATAACATGAGATGTGATATCCAACTCCTTCCCGGTCCAAACCTGAGACCCTTCCTATAGCATATGTGATATCCAACTCCTTCCCATTCCAAACATGAGACCCTTCCTATAGCAAGAGTGTAATATCCAACTCCTTCCCATTCCAATCCTGAGACCATTCCTATAGCATGAGATGTGATATCTCAATGCTTCTAATACCAAACCTGAGATCCTTCCTATGACATGAGATGTGATATCCAATTCCTCCCCATTCCAAACCTGAGAACCTTCCTACAGCATGCGATGTGATATCTCAATGCTTCTAATACCAAACCCGAGACCAGTCCTATAACATGAGATTGGATATCCAACTCCTTCCCCTTCCAAACCTGAGACTCTTCCTATAGCATGAGATGTGATATCCAACTTCTTCCCATTCCAATCCTGAGACCCTTCCTATAACATGAGATGTGATGTCTCAATGCTTCTAATACCAAACCTGAGATCTTTCCTATAACATGAGATGTGATATCCAACTCCTTCCCATTCCAATCCTGAGACCCTTCCTATAGCATGAGATGTGATATCTCAATGCTTATACCAAACCTGAGACCCTTCCTATAGCTTGAGATGTGATATCCAACTCCTTCCCATTCCAATCCTGAGACCCTTCCTATAGCATGAGATGTGATATCTCAAGGCCTCTAATACCAAACCTGAGATACTTCCTCTAACATGAAATGGGATATCCAACTCCTTCCCCTTCCAAACCTGAGAGCCTTCCTATAACATGAAATGTGATATCCAATTCCTTCCCATTCCAACCTGAGACCCTTCCTATAGCATGAGATGGGATATCCAACTCCTTCCAAATCCAATACTGATACCCTTCCGATAGCATGAGATGTGATATCCCAATGCTTCTACCAAACCTGAGACCCATACTATGGCATGAGATGTGATATCAAACTCCTTACTATTCCAATCCTGAGACCCTACCTATAGCTTGAGATGTGATATCCAACTCCTTCCCATTCCAATTCTGAGACCCTTCCTATACCATGAGACTTGATATCTCAATGCTTCTAATACCAAACCTGAGACCCGTCCTATAACATGAGATGTGATATCCAAATCCTTCCCCTTCCAAACCTTAGACCCTTCCTTTATCATGAGATGTGATATCCAATTCCTTCCCATTCCAATCCTGAGACCCTACCGATATCATGAGATTTGTTATCTCAATGCTTCTAATATCAAACTTGAGACCCTCCCTATAACATGAGATGTGACATCCAAGTCCTCCCCATTCCAATCCTGAGACCCTTCCTATAGCATGAGATGTGATATCTCAATGCTTCTAATACCAAACCTGAGACCCTTCCTATAACATGATTTGGGATATCCAACTCCTTCCCATTCCAATCCTGAGACCCTTCCGATAGCAGAGATGTGATATCTCAATGCTTATACCAAACCTGAGACCCTTCCTATGGCCTGAGATGTCATATGCAACTCCTTCCCATTCCAATCCTGAGACCCTTCCTATAGCATTAGATGTGATATCTCAATGCTTATACCAAATCTGAGACCCTTCCTATAGCATGAGATGTGATATCCAACTTCTTCCCATTCCAATCCTGAGACCCTTCCTATAGCATGAGATGTGATGTCTCAATTCTTCTAATACCAAACCTGAGATCCTTCCTATAACATGAGATGTGTTATCAAACTACTTCCCATTCCAATCCTGAGACCCTTATGATAGCATGAGATGTGATATCTCAATGCTTCTATTACCAAACCTGAGATCCTTCCTATAACATGAGATGTGATTTCCAAATCCTTCCACTTCCAAACATGAGACCCTCCCTTTAGCATGAGATGTGATATCCAACTCCTTCCCATTCCAATCCTGAGACCCTTCTGATAGCATGAGATGTGATATTTCAATGCCTCTAATACCAAACCTGAGATCCTACCTCTAACATGAAATGTGATATCCATCTCCTTCCCTTTCCAAACCTGAGACCCTGCCTATAGCATGAGATGTGATATCCAAGTCCTTCCCATTCCAATCCTGAGACCCTTCCTATAGCATGTGATGTGATATCTCAATGCTTATACCAAATCTGAGACCCTTCCTATAGCATGAGATGTGATATCCAACTCCTTCCCATTCCAATCCTGAGACCCTTCCTATAGCATGAGATGTGATGTCTCAATGCTTCTAATACCAAACCTGAGATCCTTCCTATAACATGAGATGTGATATCCAACTCCTTCCCATTCCAATCCTGAGACCCTTATGATAGCATGAGATGTGATATCTCAATGCCTCTAATACCAAACCTGAGATACTTCCGATAGCATGAGATGTGATATCTCAATGCTTCTAATACCAAACCTGAGATCCTTCCTATAACATGAGATGTGATTTCCAAATCCTTCCCCTTCCAAACCTGAGACCCTCCCTTTAGCATGAGATGTGATATCCAACTCCTTCCCATTCCAATCCTGAGACCCATCTGATAGCATGAGATGTGATATTTCAATGCCTCTAATACCAAACCTGAGATCCTACCTCTAACATGAAATGTGATATCCATCTCCTTCCCTTTCCAAACCTGAGACCCTGCCTATAGCATGAGATGTGATATCCAAGTCCTTTCCATTCCAATCCTGAGACCCTTCCTATAGCATGTGATGTGATATCTCAATGCTTATACCAAACCTGAGACCCTTCCTATGGCATGAGATGTCATATACAACTCCTTCCCATTCCAATCCTGAGACCCTTCCTATAGCATGAGATGTGATATCTCAATGCTTATACCAAACCTGAGACCCTTCCTATAGCATGAGATGTGATATCCAACTTCTTCCCATTCCAATCCTGAGACCCTTCCTATGACATGAGATGTGATGTCGCAATGCTTCTAATACCAAACCTGAGATCTTTCCTATAACATGAGATGTGATATCCAACTCCTTCCCATTCCAATCCTGAGACCCTTCCTATAGCATGAGATGTGATATCACAATGCTTATACCAAACCTGAGACCGTTCCTATAGCTTGAGATGTGATATCCAACTCCTTCCCATTCCAATCCTGAGACCCTTCCTATAGCATGAGATGTGATATCTCAAGGCCTCTAATACCAAACCTGAGATCGTTCCTCTAACATGAAATGTGATATCCAACTCCTTCCCCTTCCAAACCTGAGAGCCTTCCTATAACATGAGATGTGACATCCAAGTCCTCCCCATTCCAATCCTGAGACCCTTCCTATAGCATGAGATGTGATATCTCAATGCTTCTAATACCAAACCTGAGACCCTTCCTATAACATGATTTGGGATATCCAACTCCTTCCCATTCCAATCCTGAGACCCTTCCGATAGCAGAGATGTGATATCTCAATGCTTATACCAAACCTGAGACCCTTCCTATGGCCTGAGATGTCATATGCAACTCCTTCCCATTCCAATCCTGAGACCCTTCCTATAGCATTAGATGCGATATCTCAATGCTTATACCAAATCTGAGACCCTTCCTATAGCATGAGATGTGATATCCAACTTCTTCCAATTCCAATCCTGAGACCCTTCCTATAGCATGAGATGTGATGTCTCAATTCTTCTAATACCAAACCTGAGATCCTTCCTATAACATGAGATGTGATATCCAACTCCTTCCCATTCCAATCCTGAGACCCTTATGATAGCATGAGATGTGATATCTCAATGCTTCTATTACCAAACCTGAGATCCTTCCTATAACATGAGATGTGATTTCCAAATCCTTCCACTTCCAAACCTGAGACCCTCCCTTTAGCATGAGATGTGATATCCAACTCCTTCCCATTCCAATCCTGAGACCCTTCTGATAGCATGAGATGTGATATTTCAATGCCTCTAATACCAAACCTGAGATCCTACCTCTAACATGAAATGTGATATCCATCTCCTTCCCTTTCCAAACCTGAGACCCTGCCTATAGCATGAGATGTGATATCCAAGTCCTTCCCATTCCAATCCTGAGACCCTTCCTATAGCATGTGATGTGATATCTCAATGCTTATACCAAATCTGAGACCCTTCCTATAGCATGAGATGTGATATCCAACTCCTTCCCATTCCAATCCTGAGACCCTTCCTATAGCATGAGATGTGATGTCTCAATGCTTCTAATACCAAACCTGAGATCCTTCCTATAACATGAGATGTGATATCCAACTCCTTCCCATTCCATTCCTGAGACCCTTATGATAGCATGAGATGTGATATCTCAATGCCTCTAATACCAAACCTGAGATACTTCCGATAGCATGAGATGTGATATCTCAATGCTTCTAATACCAAACCTGAGATCCTTCCTATAACATGAGATGTGATTTCCAAATCCTTCCCCTTCCAAACCTGAGACCCTCCCTTTAGCATGAGATGTGATATCCAACTCCTTCCCATTCCAATCCTGAGACCCATCTGATAGCATGAGATGTGATATTTCAATGCCTCTAATACCAAACCTGAGATCCTACCTCTAACATGAAATGTGATATCCATCTCCTTCCCTTTCCAAACCTGAGACCCTGCCTATAGCATGAGATGTGATATCCAAGTCCTTTCCATTCCAATCCTGAGACCCTTCCTATAGCATGTGATGTGATATCTCAATGCTTATACCAAACCTGAGACCCTTCCTATGGCATGAGATGTCATATACAACTCCTTCCCATTCCAATCCTGAGACCCTTCCTATAGCATGAGATGTGATATCTCAATGCTTATACCAAACCTGAGACCCTTCCTATAGCATGAGATGTGATATCCAACTTCTTCCCATTCCAATCCTGAGACCCTTCCTATAACATTCGATGTGATGTCGCAATGCTTCTAATACCAAACCTGAGATCTTTCCTATAACATGAGATGTGATATCCAACTCCTTCCCATTCCAATCCTGAGACCCTTCCTATAGCATGAGATGTGATATCACAATGCTTATACCAAACCTGAGACCGTTCCTATAGCTTGAGATGTGATATCCAACTCCTTCCCATTCCAATCCTGAGACCCTTCCTATAGCATGAGATGTGATATCTCAAGGCCTCTAATACCAAACCTGAGATCGTTCCTCTAACATGAAATGTGATATCCAACTCCTTCCCCTTCCAAACCTGAGAGCCTTCCTATAACATGAGATGTGACATCCAAGTCCTCCCCATTCCAATCCTGAGACCCTTCCTATAGCATGAGATGTGATATCTCAATGCTTCTAATACCAAACCTGAGACCCTTCCTATAACATGATTTGGGATATCCAACTCCTTCCCATTCCAATCCTGAGACCCTTCCGATAGCAGAGATGTGATATCTCAATGCTTATACCAAACCTGAGAGCCTTCCTATGGCCTGAGATGTCATATGCAACTCCTTCCCATTCCAATCCTGAGACCCTTCCTATAGCATTAGATGTGATATCTCAATGCTTATACCAAATCTGAGACCCTTCCTATAGCATGAGATGTGATATCCAACTTCTTCCCATTCCAATCCTGAGACCCTTCCTATAGCATGAGATGTGATGTCTCAATTCTTCTAATACCAAACCTGAGATCCTTCCTATAACATGAGATGTGATATCCAACTCCTTCCCATTCCAATCCTGAGACCCTTATGATAGCATGAGATGTGATATCTCAATGCCTCTAATACCAAACCTGAGATACTTCTGATAGCATGAGATGTGATATCTCAATGCTTCTAATACCAAACCTGAGATCCTTCCTATAACATGAGATGTGATTTCCAAATCCTTCCACTTCCAAACCTGAGACCCTACCTTTAGCATGAGATGTGATATCCAACTCCTTCCCATTCCAATCCCGAGACCCTTCTGATAGCATGAGATGTGATATTTCAATGCCTCTAATACCAAACCTGAGATCCTACCTCTAACATGAAATGTGATATCCATCTCCTTCCCTTTCCAAACCTGAGACCCTGCCTATAGCATGAGATGTGATATCCAAGTCCTTCCCATTCCAATCCTGAGACCCTTCCTATAGCATGTGATGTGATATCTCAATGCTTAGTCCAAACCTGAGACCCTTCCTATGGCATGAGATGTCATATACAACTCCTTCCCATTCCAATCCTGAGACCCTTCCTATAGCATGAGATGTGATATCCAACTTCTTCCCATTCCAATCCTGAGACCCTTCCTATAACATGAGATGTGATGTCTCAATGCTTCTAATACCAAACCTGAGACCCTTCCTATAACATGAGATGGGATATCCAACTCCTTCCCATTCCAATCCTGAGACCCTTCCGATAGCAGAGATGTGATATCTCAATGCTTTTACCAAACCTGAGACCCTTCCTATGGCCTGAGATGTCATATACAACTCCTTCCCATTCCAATCCTGAGACCCTTCCTATAGCATGAGATGTGATATCTGAATGCTTATACCAAATCTGAGACCCTTCCTATAGCATGAGATGTGATATCCAACTCCTTCCCATTCCAATCCTGAGACCCTTCCTATAGCATGAGATGTGATGTCTCAATGCTTCTAATACCAAACCTGAGATCCTTCCTATAACATGAGATGTGATATCCAACTCCTTCCCATTCCAATCCTGAGACCCTTATGATAGCATGAGATGTGATATCTCAATGCCTCTAATACCAAACCTGAGATACTTCCGATAGCATGAGATGTGATATCTCAATGCTTCTAATACCAAACCTGAGATCCTTCCTATAACATGAGATGTGATTTCCAAATCCTTCCCCTTCCAAACCTGAGACCCTCCCTTTAGCATGAGATGTGATATCCAACTCCTTCCCATTCCAATCCTGAGACCCATCTGATAGCATGAGATGTGATATTTCAATGCCTCTAATACCAAACCTGAGATCCTACCTCTAACATGAAATGTGATATCCATCTCCTTCCCTTTCCAAACCTGGGACCCTGCCTATAGCATGAGATTTGATATCCAAGTCCTTTCCATTCCAATCCTGAGACCCTTCCTATAGCATGTGATGTGATATCTCAATGCTTATACCAAACCTGAGACCCTTCCTATGGCATGAGATGTCATATACAACTCCTTCCCATTCCAATCCTGAGACCCTTCCTATAGCATGAGATGTGATATCTCAATGCTTATACCAAACCGGAGACCCTTCCTATAGCATGAGATGTGATATCCAACTTCTTCCCATTCCAATCCTGTGACCCTTCCTATAACATGAGATGTGATGTCGCAATGCTTCTAATACCAAACCTGAGATCTTTCCTATAACATGAGATGTGATATCCAACTCCTTCCCATTCCAATCCTGAGACCCTTCCTATAGCATGAGATGTGATATCACAATGCTTATACCAAACCTGAGACCCTTCCTATAGCATGAGATGTGATATCTCAAGGCCTCTAATACCAAACCTGAGATCGTTCCTCTAACATGAAATGTGATATCCAACTCCTTCCCCTTGCAAACCAGAGAGCCTTCCTATAACATGAGATGTGATATCCAACTCCTTCCCATTTCAATCCTGAGACCCTTATGATAGCATGAGATGTGATATCTCAATACCTCTAATACCAAACCTGAGATACTTACGATAGCATGAGATGTGATATCTCAATGCTTCTAATACCAAACCTGAGATCCTTCCTATAACATGAGATGTGATTTCCAAATCCTTCCCCTTCCAAACCTGAGACCCTCCCTTTAGCATGAGATGTGATATCCAACTCCTTCCCATTCCAATCCTGAGACCCTTCTGATAGCATGAGATGTGATATTTCAATGCCTCTAATACCAAACCTGAGATCCTACCTCGAACATGAAATGTGATATCCATCTCCTTCCCTTTCCAAACCTGAGACCCTGCCTATAGCATGAGATGTGATATCCAAGTCCTTTCCATTCCAATCCTGAGACCCTTCCTATAGCATGTGATGTGATATCTCAATGCTTATACCAAACCTGAGACCCTTCCTATGGCATGAGATGTCATATACAACTCCTTCCCATTCCAAACCTGAGACCCTTCCTATAGCATGAGATGTGATATCTCAATGCTTATACCAAACCTGAGACCCTTCTTATAGCATGAGATGTGATATCCAACTTCTTCCCATTCCAATCCTGAGACCCTTCCTATAACATGAGATGTGATGTCGCAATGCTTCTAATACCAAACCTGAGATCTTTCCTATAACATGAGATGTGATATCCAACTCCTTCCCATTCCAATCCTGAGACCCTTCCTATAGCATGAGATGTGATATCACAATGCTTATACCAAACCTGAGACCGTCCGTTTAGCTTGAGATGTGATATCCAACTCCTTCCCATTCCAATCCTGAGACCCTTCCTATAGCATGAGATGTGATATCTCAAGGCCTCTAATACCAAACCTGAGATCGTTCCTCTAACATGAAATGTGATATCCAACTCCTTCCCCTTCCAAACCTGAGAGCCTTCCTATAGCATGAGATATGATAGCCAAGTCCTTCCAATTCCAATCCTGAGACCCTTCCTATAACATGAAATGTGATATCCAACTCCTTCCCATTCCAACCTGAGACCCTTCCTATAGCATGAGATGGGATATCTCAATGCTTCTAATACCAAACCTGAGACTCTTCCTATAGCATGAGATGTGATATCCAACTTCTTCCCATTCCAATCCTGAGACCCTTCCTATAACATGAGATGTGATGTCTCAATGCTTCTAATACCAAACCTGAGATCTTTCCTATAACATGAGATGTGATATCCAACTCCTTCCCATTCCAATCCTGAGACCCTTCCTATAGCATGAGATGTGATATCTCAATGCTTATACCAAACCTGAGACCCTTCCTATAGCTTGAGATGTGATATCCAACTCCTTCCCATTCCAATCCTGAGACCCTTCCTATAGCATGAGATGTGATATCTCAAGGCCTCTAATACCAAACCTGAGATCCTTCCTCTAACATGAAATGTGATATCCAACTCCTTCCCCTTCCAAACCTGAGAGCCTTCCTATAACATGAAATGTGATATCCAATTCCTTCCCATTCCAACCTGAGACCCTTCCTATAGCATGAGATGGGATATCCAACTCCTTCCAAATCCAATACTGATACCCTTCCGATAGCATGAGATGTGATATCCCAATGCTTCTACCAAATCTGAGACCCATACTATGGCATGAGATGTGATATCAAACTCCTTACTATTCCAATCCTGAGACCCTACCTATAGCTTGAGATGTGATATCCAACTCCTTCCCATTCCAATTCTGAGACCCTTCCTATACCATGAGACTTGATATCTCAATGCTTCTAATACCAAACCTGAGACCCGTCCTATAACATGAGATGTGATATCCAAATCCTTCCCCTTCCAAACCTTAGACCCTTCCTTTATCATGAGATGTGATATCCAATTCCTTCCCATTCCAATCCTGAGACCCTACCGATATCATGAGATTTGTTATCTCAATGCTTCTAATATCAAACTTGAGACCCTCCCTATAACATGAGATGTGACATCCAAGTCCTCCCCATTCCAATCCTGAGACCCTTCCTATAGCATGAGATGTGATATCTCAATGCTTCTAATACCAAACCTGAGACCCTTCCTATAACATGATTTGGGATATCCAACTCCTTCCCATTCCAATCCTGAGACCCTTCCGATAGCAGAGATGTGATATCTCAATGCTTATACCAAACCTGAGACCCTTCCTATGGCCTGAGATGTCATATGCAACTCCTTCCCATTCCAATCCTGAGACCCTTCCTATAGCATTAGATGTGATATCTCAATGCTTATACCAAATCTGAGACCCTTCCTATAGCATGAGATGTGATATCCAACTTCTTCCCATTCCAATCCTGAGACCCTTCCTATAGCATGAGATGTGATGTCTCAATTCTTCTAATACCAAACCTGAGATCCTTCCTATAACATGAGATGTGATATCCAACTCCTTCCCATTCCAATCCTGAGACCCTTATGATAGCATGAGATGTGATATCTCAATGCTTCTATTACCAAACCTGAGATCCTTCCTATAACATGAGATGTGATTTCCAAATCCTTCCACTTCCAAACCTGAGACCCTCCCTTTAGCATGAGATGTGATATCCAACTCCTTCCCATTCCAATCCTGAGACCCTTCTGATAGCATGAGATGTGATATTTCAATGCCTCTAATACCAAACCTGAGATCCTACCTCTAACATGAAATGTGATATCCATCTCCTTCCCTTTCCAAACCTGAGACCCTAGCCTATAGCATGAGATGTGATATCCAAGTCCTTCCCATTCCAATCCTGAGACCCTTCCTATAGCATGTGATGTGATATCTCAATGCTTATACCAAATCTGAGACCCTTCCTATAGCATGAGATGTGATATCCAACTCCTTCCCATTCCAATCCTGAGACCCTTCCTATAGCATGAGATGTGATGTCTCAATGCTTCTAATACCAAACCTGAGATCCTTCCTATAACATGAGATGTGATATCCAACTCCTTCCCATTCCAATCCTGAGACCCTTATGATAGCATGAGATGTGATATCTCAATGCCTCTAATACCAAACCTGAGATACTTCCGATAGCATGAGATGTGATATCTCAATGCTTCTAATACCCAACCTGAGATCCTTCCTATAACATGAGATGTGATTTCCAAATCCTTCCCCTTCCAAACCTGAGACCCTCCCTTTAGCATGAGATGTGATATCCAACTCCTTCCCATTCCAATCCTGAGACCCATCTGATAGCATGAGATGTGATATTTCAATGCCTCTAATACCAAACCTGAGATCCTACCTCTAACATGAAATGTGATATCCATCTCCTTCCCTTTCCAAACCTGAGACCCTGCCTATAGCATGAGATGTGATATCCAAGTCCTTTCCATTCCAATCCTGAGACCCTTCCTATAGCATGTGATGTGATATCTCAATGCTTATACCAAACCTGAGACCCTTCCTATGGCATGAGATGTCATATACAACTCCTTCCCATTCCAATCCTGAGACCCTTCCTATAGCATGAGATGTGATATCTCAATGCTTATACCAAACCTGAGACCCTTCCTATAGCATGAGATGTGATATCCAACTTCTTCCCATTCCAATCCTGAGACCCTTCCTATAACATGAGATGTGATGTCGCAATGCTTCTAATACCAAACCTGAGATCTTTCCTATAACATGAGATGTGATATCCAACTCCTTCCCATTCCAATCCTGAGACCCTTCCTATAGCATGAGATGTGATATCACAATGCTTATACCAAACCTGAGACCGTTCCTATAGCTTGAGATGTGATATCCAACTCCTTCCCATTCCAATCCTGAGACCCTTCCTATAGCATGAGATGTGATATCTCAAGGCCTCTAATACCAAACCTGAGATCGTTCCTCTAACATGAAATGTGATATCCAACTCCTTCCCCTTCCAAACCTGAGAGCCTTCCTATAACATGAGATGTGACATCCAAGTCCTCCCCATTCCAATCCTGAGACCCTTCCTATAGCATGAGATGTGATATCTCAATGCTTCTAATACCAAACCTGAGACCCTTCCTATAACATGATTTGGGATATCCAACTCCTTCCCATTCCAATCCTGAGACCCTTCCGATAGCAGAGATGTGATATCTCAATGCTTATACCAAACCTGAGACCCTTCCTATGGCCTGAGATGTCATATGCAACTCCTTCCCATTCCAATCCCGAGACCCTTCCTATAGCATTAGATGTGATATCTCAATGCTTATACCAAATCTGAGACCCTTCCTATAGCATGAGATGTGATATCCAACTTCTTCCCATTCCAATCCTGAGACCCTTCCTATAGCATGAGATGTGATGTCTCAATTCTTCTAATACCAAACCTGAGATCCTTCCTATAACATGAGATGTGATATCCAACTCCTTCCCATTCCAATCCTGAGACCCTTATGATAGCATGAGATGTGATATCTCAATGCTTCTATTACCAAACCTGAGATCCTTCCTATAACATGAGATGTGATTTCCAAATCCTTCCACTTCCAAACCTGAGACCCTCCCTTTAGCATGAGATGTGATATCCAACTCCTTCCCATTCCAATCCTGAGACCCTTCTGATAGCATGAGATGTGATATTTCAATGCCTCTAATACCAAACCTGAGATCCTACCTCTAACATGAAATGTGATATCCATCTCCTTCCCTTTCCAAACCTGAGACCCTGCCTATAGCATGAGATGTGATATCCAAGTCCTTCCCATTCCAATCCTGAGACCCTTCCTATAGCATGTGATGTGATATCTCAATGCTTATACCAAATCTGAGACCCTTCCTATAGCATGAGATGTGATATCCAACTCCTTCCCATTCCAATCCTGAGACCCTTCCTATAGCATGAGATGTGATGTCTCAATGCTTCTAATACCAAACCTGAGATCCTTCCTATAACATGAGATGTGATATCCAACTCCTTCCCATTCCAATCCTGAGACCCTTATGATAGCATGAGATGTGATATCTCAATGCCTCTAATACAAACCTGAGATACTTCCGATAGCATGAGATGTGATATCTCAATGCTTCTAATACCAAACCTGAGATCCTTCCTATAACATGAGATGTGATTTCCAAATCCTTCCCCTTCCAAACCTGAGACCCTCCCTTTAGCATGAGATGTGATATCCAACTCCTTCCCATTCCAATCCTGAGACCCATCTGATAGCATGAGATGTGATATTTCAATGCCTCTAATACCAAACCTGAGATCCTACCTCTAACATGAAATGTGATATCCATCTCCTTCCCTTTCCAAACCTGAGACCCTGCCTATAGCATGAGATGTGATATCCAAGTCCTTTCCATTCCAATCCTGAGACCCTTCCTATAGCATGTGATGTGATATCTCAATGCTTATACCAAACCTGAGACCCTTCCTATGGCATGAGATGTCATATACAACTCCTTCCCATTCCAATCCTGAGACCCTTCCTATAGCATGAGATGTGATATCTCAATGCTTATACCAAACCTGAGACCCTTCCTATAGCATGAGATGTGATATCCAACTTCTTCCCATTCCAATCCTGAGACCCTTCCTATAACATGAGATGTGATGTCGCAATGCTTCTAATACCAAACCTGAGATCTTTCCTATAACATGAGATGTGATATCCAACTCCTTCCCATTCCAATCCTGAGACCCTTCCTATAGCATGAGATGTGATATCACAATGCTTATACCAAACCTGAGACCGTTCCTATAGCTTGAGATGTGATATCCAACTCCTTCCCATTCCAATCCTGAGACCCTTCCTATAGCATGAGATGTGATATCTCAAGGCCTCTAATACCAAACCTGAGATCGTTCCTCTAACATGAAATGTGATATCCAACTCCTTCCCCTTCCAAACCTGAGAGCCTTCCTATAACATGAGATGTGACATCCAAGTCCTCCCCATTCCAATCCTGAGACCCTTCCTATAGCATGAGATGTGATATCTCAATGCTTCTAATACCAAACCTGAGACCCTTCCTATAACATGATTTGGGATATCCAACTCCTTCCCATTCCAATCCTGAGACCCTTCCGATAGCAGAGATGTGATATCTCAATGCTTATACCAAACCTGAGAGCCTTCCTATGGCCTGAGATGTCATATGCAACTCCTTCCCATTCCAATCCTGAGACCCTTCCTATAGCATTAGATGTGATATCTCAATGCTTATACCAAATCTGAGACCCTTCCTATAGCATGAGATGTGATATCCAACTTCTTCCCATTCCAATCCTGAGACCCTTCCTATAGCATGAGATGTGATGTCTCAATTCTTCTAATACCAAACCTGAGATCCTTCCTATAACATGAGATGTGATATCCAACTCCTTCCCATTCCAATCCTGAGACCCTTATGATAGCATGAGATGTGATATCTCAATGCCTCTAATACCAAACCTGAGATACTTCTGATAGCATGAGATGTGATATCTCAATGCTTCTAATACCAAACCTGAGATCCTTCCTATAACATGAGATGTGATTTCCAAATCCTTCCACTTCCAAACCTGAGACCCTACCTTTAGCATGAGATGTGATATCCAACTCCTTCCCATTCCAATCCCGAGACCCTTCTGATAGCATGAGATGTGATATTTCAATGCCTCTAATACCAAACCTGAGATCCTACCTCTAACATGAAATGTGATATCCATCTCCTTCCCTTTCCAAACCTGAGACCCTGCCTATAGCATGAGATGTGATATCCAAGTCCTTCCCATTCCAATCCTGAGACCCTTCCTATAGCATGTGATGTGATATCTCAATGCTTAGTCCAAACCTGAGACCTTTCCTATGGCATGAGATGTCATATACAACTCCTTCCCATTCCAATCCTGAGACCCTTCCTATAGCATGAGATGTGATATCTCAATGCTTATACCAAACCTGAGACCCTTCCTATAGCATGAGATGTGATATCCAACTTCTTCCCATTCCAATCCTGAGACCCTTCCTATAACATGAGATGTGATGTCTCAATGCTTCTAATACCAAACCTGAGACCCTTCCTATAACATGAGATGGGATATCCAACTCCTTCCCATTCCAATCCTGAGACCCTTCCGATAGCAGAGATGTGATATCTCAATGCTTTTACCAAACCTGAGACCCTTCCTATGGCCTGAGATGTCATATACAACTCCTTCCCATTCCAATCCTGAGACCCTTCCTATAGCATGAGATGTGATATCTGAATGCTTATACCAAATCTGAGACCCTTCCTATAGCATGAGATGTGATATCCAACTCCTTCCCATTCCAATCCTGAGACCCTTCCTATAGCATGAGATGTGATGTCTCAATGCTTCTAATACCAAACCTGAGATCCTTCCTATAACATGAGATGTGATATCCAACTCCTTCCCATTCCAATCCTGAGACCCTTATGATAGCATGAGATGTGATATCTCAATGCCTCTAATACCAAACCTGAGATACTTCCGATAGCATGAGATGTGATATCTCAATGCTTCTAATACCAAACCTGAGATCCTTCCTATAACATGAGATGTGATTTCCAAATCCTTCCCCTTCCAAACCTGAGACCCTCCCTTTAGCATGAGATGTGATATCCAACTCCTTCCCATTCCAATCCTGAGACCCATCTGATAGCATGAGATGTGATATTTCAATGCCTCTAATACCAAACCTGAGATCCTACCTCTAACATGAAATGTGATATCCATCTCCTTCCCTTTCCAAACCTGGGACCCTGCCTATAGCATGAGATTTGATATCCAAGTCCTTTCCATTCCAATCCTGAGACCCTTCCTATAGCATGTGATGTGATATCTCAATGCTTATACCAAACCTGAGACCCTTCCTATGGCATGAGATGTCATATACAACTCCTTCCCATTCCAATCCTGAGACCCTTCCTATAGCATGAGATGTGATATCTCAATGCTTATACCAAACCGGAGACCCTTCCTATAGCATGAGATGTGATATCCAACTTCTTCCCATTCCAATCCTGAGACCCTTCCTATAACATGAGATGTGATGTCGCAATGCTTCTAATACCAAACCTGAGATCTTTCCTATAACATGAGATGTGATATCCAACTCCTTCCCATTCCAATCCTGAGACCCTTCCTATAGCATGAGATGTGATATCACAATGCTTATACCAAACCTGAGACCCTTCCTATAGCATGAGATGTGATATCTCAAGGCCTCTAATACCAAACCTGAGATCGTTCCTCTAACATGAAATGTGATATCCAACTCCTTCCCCTTGCAAACCAGAGAGCCTTCCTATAACATGAGATGTGATATCCAACTCCTTCCCATTCCAATCCTGAGACCCTTATGATAGCATGAGATGTGATATCTCAATACCTCTAATACCAAACCTGAGATACTTACGATAGCATGAGATGTGATATCTCAATGCTTCTAATACCAAACCTGAGATCCTTCCTATAACATGAGATGTGATTTCCAAATCCTTCCCCTTCCAAACCTGAGACCCTCCCTTTAGCATGAGATGTGATATCCAACTCCTTCCCATTCCAATCCTGAGACCCTTCTGATAGCATGAGATGTGATATTTCAATGCCTCTAATACCAAACCTGAGATCCTACCTCGAACATGAAATGTGATATCCATCTCCTTCCCTTTCCAAACCTGAGACCCTGCCTATAGCATGAGATGTGATATCCAAGTCCTTTCCATTCCAATCCTGAGACCCTTGCTATAGCATGTGATGTGATATCTCAATGCTTATACCAAACCTGAGACCCTTCCTATGGCATGAGATGTCATATACAACTCCTTCCCATTCCAAACCTGAGACCCTTCCTATAGCATGAGATGTGATATCTCAATGCTTATACCAAACCTGAGACCCTTCTTATAGCATGAGATGTGATATCCAACTTCTTCCCATTCCAATCCTGAGACCCTTCCTATAACATGAGATGTGATGTCGCAATGCTTCTAATACCAAACCTGAGATCTTTCCTATAACATGAGATGTGATATCCAACTCCTTCCCATTCCAATCCTGAGACCCTTCCTATAGCATGAGATGTGATATCACAATGCTTATACCAAACCTGAGACCGTCCCTTTAGCTTGAGATGTGATATCCAACTCCTTCCCATTCCAATCCTGAGACCCTTCCTATAGCATGAGATGTGATATCTCAAGGCCTCTAATACCAAACCTGAGATCGTTCCTCTAACATGAAATGTGATATCCAACTCCTTCCCCTTCCAAACCTGAGAGCCTTCCTATAGCATGAGATATGATAGCCAAGTCCTTCCAATTCCAATCCTGAGACCCTTCCTATAACATGAAATGTGATATCCAACTCCTTCCCATTCCAACCTGAGACCCTTCCTATAGCATGAGATGGGATATCTCAATGCTTCTAATACCAAACCTGAGACTCTTCCTATAGCATGAGATGTGATATCCAACTTCTTCCCATTCCAATCCTGAGACCCTTCCTATAACATGAGATGTGATGTCTCAATGCTTCTAATACCAAACCTGAGATCTTTCCTATAACATGAGATGTGATATCCAACTCCTTCCCATTCCAATCCTGAGACCCTTCCTATAGCATGAGATGTGATATCTCAATGCTTATACCAAACCTGAGACCCTTCCTATAGCTTGAGATGTGATATCCAACTCCTTCCCATTCCAATCCTGAGACCCTTCCTATAGCATGAGATGTGATATCTCAAGGCCTCTAATACCAAACCTGAGATCCTTCCTCTAACATGAAATGTGATATCCAACTCCTTCCCCTTCCAAACCTGAGAGCCTTCCTATAACATGAAATGTGATATCCAATTCCTTCCCATTCCAACCTGAGACCCTTCCTATAGCATGAGATGGGATATCCAACTCCTTCCAAATCCAATACTGATACCCTTCCGATAGCATGAGATGTGATATCCCAATGCTTCTACCAAACCTGAGACCCATACTATGGCATGAGATGTGATATCAAACTCCTTACTATTCCAATCCTGAGACCCTACTTATAGCTTGAGATGTGATATCCAACTCCTTCCCATTCCAATTCTGAGACCCTTCCTATACCATGAGACTTGATATCTCAATGCTTCTAATACCAAACCTGAGACCCGTCCTATAACATGAGATGTGATATCCAAATCCTTCCCCTTCCAAACCTTAGACCCTTCCTTTATCATGAGATGTGATATCCAATTCCTTCCCATTCCAATCCTGAGACCCTACCGATATCATGAGATTTGTTATCTCAATGCTTCTAATATCAAACTTGAGACCCTCCCTATAACATGAGATGTGACATCCAAGTCCTCCCCATTCCAATCCTGAGACCCTTCCTATAGCATGAGATGTGATATCTCAATGCTTCTAATACCAAACCTGAGACCCTTCCTATAACATGATTTGGGATATCCAACTCCTTCCCATTCCAATCCTGAGACCCTTCCGATAGCAGAGATGTGATATCTCAATGCTTATACCAAACCTGAGACCCTTCCTATGGCCTGAGATGTCATATGCAACTCCTTCCCATTCCAATCCTGAGACCCTTCCTATAGCATTAGATGTGATATCTCAATGCTTATACCAAATCTGAGACCCTTCCTATAGCATGAGATGTGATATCCAACTTCTTCCCATTCCAATCCTGAGACCCTTCCTATAGCATGAGATGTGATGTCTCAATTCTTCTAATACCAAACCTGAGATCCTTCCTATAACATGAGATGTGATATCCAACTCCTTCCCATTCCAATCCTGAGACCCTTATGATAGCATGAGATGTGATATCTCAATGCTTCTATTACCAAACCTGAGATCCTTCCTATAACATGAGATGTGATTTCCAAATCCTTCCACTTCCAAACCTGAGACCCTCTCTTTAGCATGAGATGTGATATCCAACTCCTTCCCATTCCAATCCTGAGACCCTTCTGATAGCATGAGATGTGATATTTCAATGCCTCTAATACCAAACCTGAGATCCTACCTCTAACATGAAATGTGATATCCATCTCCTTCCCTTTCCAAACCTGAGACCCTGCCTATAGCATGAGATGTGATATCCAAGTCCTTCCCATTCCAATCCTGAGACCCTTCCTATAGCATGTGATGTGATATCTCAATGCTTATACCAAATCTGAGACCCTTCCTATAGCATGAGATGTGATATCCAACTCCTTCCCATTCCAATCCTGAGACCCTTCCTATAGCATGAGATGTGATGTCTCAATGCTTCTAATACCAAACCTGAGATCCTTCCTATAACATGAGATGTGATATCCAACTCCTTCCCATTCCAATCCTGAGACCCTTATGATAGCATGAGATGTGATATCTCAATGCCTCTAATACCAAACCTGAGATACTTCCGATAGCATGAGATGTGATATCTCAATGCTTCTAATACCAAACCTGAGATCCTTCCTATAACATGAGATGTGATTTCCAAATCCTTCCCCTTCCAAACCTGAGACCCTCCCTTTAGCATGAGATGTGATATCCAACTCCTTCCCATTCCAATCCTGAGACCCATCTGATAGCATGAGATGTGATATTTCAATGCCTCTAATACCAAACCTGAGATCCTACCTCTCACATGAAATGTGATATCCATCTCCTTCCCTTTCCAAACCTGAGACCCTGCCTATAGCATGAGATGTGATATCCAAGTCCTTTCCATTCCAATCCTGAGACCCTTCCTATAGCATGTGATGTGATATCTCAATGCTTATACCAAACCTGAGACCCTTCCTATGGCATGAGATGTCATATACAACTCCTTCCCATTCCAATCCTGAGACCCTTCCTATAGCATGAGATGTGATATCTCAATGCTTATACCAAACCTGAGACACTTCCTATAGCATGAGATGTGATATCCAACTTCTTCCCATTCCAATCCTGAGACCCTTCCTATAACATGAGATGTGATGTCGCAATGCTTCTAATACCAAACCTGAGATCTTTCCTATAACATGAGATGTGATATCCAACTCCTTCCCATTCCAATCCTGAGACCCTTCCTATAGCATGAGATGTGATATCACAATGCTTATACCAAACCTGAGACCGTTCCTATAGCTTGAGATGTGATATCCAACTCCTTCCCATTCCAATCCTGAGACCCTTCCTATAGCATGAGATGTGATATCTCAAGGCCTCTAATACCAAACCTGAGATCGTTCCTCTAACATGAAATGTGATATCCAACTCCTTCCCCTTCCAAACCTGAGAGCCTTCCTATAACATGAGATGTGACATCCAAGTCCTCCCCATTCCAATCCTGAGACCCTTCCTATAGCATGAGATGTGATATCTCAATGCTTCTAATACCAAACCTGAGACCCTTCCTATAACATGATTTGGGATATCCAACTCCTTCCCATTCCAATCCTGAGACCCTTCCGATAGCAGAGATGTGATATCTCAATGCTTATACCAAACCTGAGACCCTTCCTATGGCCTGAGATGACATATGCAACTCCTTCCCATTCCAATCCCGAGACCCTTCCTATAGCATTAGATGTGATATCTCAATGCTTATACCAAATCTGAGACCCTTCCTATAGCATGAGATGTGATATCCAACTTCTTCCCATTCCAATCCTGAGACCCTTCCTATAGCATGAGATGTGATGTCTCAATTCTTCTAATACCAAACCTGAGATCCTTCCTATAACATGAGATGTGATATCCAACTCCTTCCCATTCCAATCCTGAGACCCTTATGATAGCATGAGATGTGATATCTCAATGCTTCTATTACCAAACCTGAGATCCTTCCTATAACATGAGATGTGATTTCCAAATCCTTCCACTTCCAAACCTGAGACCCTCCCTTTAGCATGAGATGTGATATCCAACTCCTTCCCATTCCAATCCTGAGACCCTTCTGATAGCATGAGATGTGATATTTCAATGCCTCTAATACCAAACCTGAGATCCTACCTCTAACATGAAATGTGATATCCATCTCCTTCCCTTTCCAAACCTGAGACCCTGCCTATAGCATGAGATGTGATATCCAAGTCCTTCCCATTCCAATCCTGAGACCCTTCCTATAGCATGTGATGTGATATCTCAATGCTTATACCAAATCTGAGACCCTTCCTATAGCATGAGATGTGATATCCAACTCCTTCCCATTCCAATCCTGAGACCCTTCCTATAGCATGAGATGTGATGTCTCAATGCTTCTAATACCAAACCTGAGATCCTTCCTATAACATGAGATGTGATATCCAACTCCTTCCCATTCCAATCCTGAGACCCTTATGATAGCATGAGATGTGATATCTCAATGCCTCTAATACAAACCTGAGATACTTCCGATAGCATGAGATGTGATATCTCAATGCTTCTAATACCAAACCTGAGATCCTTCCTATAACATGAGATGTGATTTCCAAATCCTTCCCCTTCCAAACCTGAGACCCTCCCTTTAGCATGAGATGTGATATCCAACTCCTTCCCATTCCAATCCTGAGACCCATCTGATAGCATGAGATGTGATATTTCAATGCCTCTAATACCAAACCTGAGATCCTACCTCTAACATGAAATGTGATATCCATCTCCTTCCCTTTCCAAACCTGAGACCCTGCCTATAGCATGAGATGTGATATCCAAGTCCTTTCCATTCCAATCCTGAGACCCTTCCTATAGCATGTGATGTGATATCTCAATGCTTATACCAAACCTGAGACCCTTCCTATGGCATGAGATGTCATATACAACTCCTTCCCATTCCAATCCTGAGACCCTTCCTATAGCATGAGATGTGATATCTCAATGCTTATACCAAACCTGAGACCCTTCCTATAGCATGAGATGTGATATCCAACTTCTTCCCATTCCAATCCTGAGACCCTTCCTATAACATGAGATGTGATGTCGCAATGCTTCTAATACCAAACCTGAGATCTTTCCTATAACATGAGATGTGATATCCAACTCCTTCCCATTCCAATCCTGAGACCCTTCCTATAGCATGAGATGTGATATCACAATGCTTATACCAAACCTGAGACCGTTCCTATAGCTTGAGATGTGATATCCAACTCCTTCCCATTCCAATCCTGAGACCCTTCCTATAGCATGAGATGTGATATCTCAAGGCCTCTAATACCAAACCTGAGATCGTTCCTCTAACATGAAATGTGATATCCAACTCCTTCCCCTTCCAAACCTGAGAGCCTTCCTATAACATGAGATGTGACATCCAAGTCCTCCCCATTCCAATCCTGAGACCCTTCCTATAGCATGAGATGTGATATCTCAATGCTTCTAATACCAAACCTGAGACCCTTCCTATAACATGATTTGGGATATCCAACTCCTTCCCATTCCAATCCTGAGACCCTTCCGATAGCAGAGATGTGATATCTCAATGCTTATACC
The DNA here is from genome assembly GCF_040938575.1 of Ambystoma mexicanum. Lineage (NCBI taxonomy): Eukaryota > Metazoa > Chordata > Amphibia > Caudata > Ambystomatidae > Ambystoma > Ambystoma mexicanum. The sequence goes on along the minus strand of NW_027182455.1, from coordinate 14,000,590 downwards.
AAACCTGAGAGCCTTCCTATGGCCTGAGATGTCATATGCCACTCCTTCCCATTCCAATCCTGAGACCCTTCCTATAGCATTAGATGTGATATCTCAATGCTTATACCAAATCTGAGACCCTTCCTATAGCATGAGATGTGATATCCAACTTCTTCCCATTCCAATCCTGAGACCCTTCCTATAGCATGAGATGTGATGTCTCAATTCTTCTAATACCAAACCTGAGATCCTTCCTATAACATGAGATGTGATATCCAACTCCTTCCCATTCCAATCCTGAGACCCTTATGATAGCATGAGATGTGATATCTCAATGCCTCTAATACCAAACCTGAGATACTTCTGATAGCATGAGATGTGATATCTCAATGCTTCTAATACCAAACCTGAGATCCTTCCTATAACATGAGATGTGATTTCCAAATCCTTCCACTTCCAAACCTGAGACCCTACCTTTAGCATGAGATGTGATATCCAACTCCTTCCCATTCCAATCCTGAGACCCTTCTGATAGCATGAGATGTGATATTTCAATGCCTCTAATACCAAACCTGAGATCCTACCTCTAACATGAAATGTGATATCCATCTCCTTCCCTTTCCAAACCTGAGACCCTGCCTATAGCATGAGATGTGATATCCAAGTCCTTCCCATTCCAATCCTGAGACCCTTCCTATAGCATGTGATGTGATATCTCAATGCTTAGTCCAAACCTGAGACCCTTCCTATGGCATGAGATGTCATATACAACTCCTTCCCATTCCAATCCTGAGACCCTTCCTATAGCATGAGATGTGATATCTCAATGCTTATACCAAACCTGAGGCCCTTCCTATAGCATGAGATGTGATATCCAACTTCTTCCCATTCCAATCCTGAGACCCTTCCTATAACATGAGATGTGATGTCTCAATGCTTCTAATACCAAACCTGAGACCCTTCCTATAACATGAGATGGGATATCCAACTCCTTCCCATTCCAATCCTGAGACCCTTCCGATAGCAGAGATGTGATATCTCAATGCTTTTACCAAACCTGAGACCCTTCCTATGGCCTGAGATGTCATATACAACTCCTTCCCATTCCAATCCTGAGACCCTTCCTATAGCATGAGATGTGATATCTCAATGCTTATACCAAATCTGAGACCCTTCCTATAGCATGAGATGTGATATCCAACTCCTTCCCATTCCAATCCTGAGACCCTTCCTATAGCATGAGATGTGATGTCTCAATGCTTCTAATACCAAACCTGAGATCCTTCCTATAACATGAGATGTGATATCCAACTCCTTCCCATTCCAATCCTGAGACCCTTATGATAGCATGAGATGTGATATCTCAATGCCTCTAATACCAAACCTGAGATACTTCCGATAGCATGAGATGTGATATCTCAATGCTTCTAATACCAAACCTGAGATCCTTCCTATAACATGAGATGTGATTTCCAAATCCTTCCCCTTCCAAACCTGAGACCCTCCCTTTAGCATGAGATGTGATATCCAACTCCTTCCCATTCCAATCCTGAGACCCATCTGATAGCATGAGATGTGATATTTCAATGCCTCTAATACCAAACCTGAGATCCTACCTCTAACATGAAATGTGATATCCATCTCCTTCCCTTTCCAAACCTGGGACCCTGCCTATAGCATGAGATTTGATATCCAAGTCCTTTCCATTCCAATCCTGAGACCCTTCCTATAGCATGTGATGTGATATCTCAATGCTTATACCAAACCTGAGACCCTTCCTATGGCATGAGATGTCATATACAACTCCTTCCCATTCCAATCCTGAGACCCTTCCTATAGCATGAGATGTGATATCTCAATGCTTATACCAAACCTGAGACCCTTCCTATAGCATGAGATGTGATATCCAACTTCTTCCCATTCCAATCCTGAGACCCTTCCTATAACATGAGATGTGATGTCGCAATGCTTCTAATACCAAACCTGAGATCTTTCCTATAACATGAGATGTGATATCCAACTCCTTCCCATTCCAATCCTGAGACCCTTCCTATAGCATGAGATGTGATATCACAATGCTTATACCAAACCTGAGACCGTTCCTATAGCTTGAGATGTGATATCCAACTCCTTCCCATTCCAATCCTGAGACCCTTCCTATAGCATGAGATGTGATATCTCAAGGCCTCTAATACCAAACCTGAGATCGTTCCTCTAACATGAAATGTGATATCCAACTCCTTCCCCTTGCAAACCAGAGAGCCTTCCTATAACATGAGATGTGATATCCAACTCCTTCCCATTCCAATCCTGAGACCCTTATGATAGCATGAGATGTGATATCTCAATACCTCTAATACCAAACCTGAGATACTTACGATAGCATGAGATGTGATATCTCAATGCTTCTAATACCAAACCTGAGATCCTTCCTATAACATGAGATGTGATTTCCAAATCCTTCCCCTTCCAAACCTGAGACCCTCCCTTTAGCATGAGATGTGATATCCAACTCCTTCCCATTCCAATCCTGAGACCCTTCTGATAGCATGAGATGTGATATTTCAATGCCTCTAATACCAAACCTGAGATCCTACCTCGAACATGAAATGTGATATCCATCTCCTTCCCTTTCCAAACCTGAGACCCTGCCTATAGCATGAGATGTGATATCCAAGTCCTTTCCATTCCAATCCTGAGACCCTTCCTATAGCATGTGATGTGATATCTCAATGCTTATACCAAACCTGAGACCCTTCCTATGGCATGAGATGTCATATACAACTCCTTCCCATTCCAAACCTGAGACCCTTCCTATAGCATGAGATGTTATATCTCAATGCTTATACCAAACCTGAGACCCTTCTTATAGCATGAGATGTGATATCCAACTTCTTCCCATTCCAATCCTGAGACCCTTCCTATAACATGAGATGTGATGTCGCAATGCTTCTAATACCAAACCTGAGATCTTTCCTATAACATGAGATGTGATATCCAACTCCTTCCCATTCCAATCCTGAGACCCTTCCTATAGCATGAGATGTGATATCACAATGCTTATACCAAACCTGAGACCGTCCCTTTAGCTTGAGATGTGATATCCAACTCCTTCCCATTCCAATCCTGAGACCCTTCCTATAGCATGAGATGTGATATCTCAAGGCCTCTAATACCAAACCTGAGATCGTTCCTCTGACATGAAATGTGATATCCAACTCCTTCCCCTTCCAAACCTGAGAGCCTTCCTATAGCATGAGATATGATAGCCAAGTCCTTCCAATTCCAATCCTGAGACCCTTCCTATAACATGAAATGTGATATCCAACTCCTTCCCATTCCAACCTGAGACCCTTCCTATAGCATGAGATGGGATATCTCAATGCTTCTAATACCAAACCTGAGACTCTTCCTATAACATGAGATGGGATATCCAACTCATTCCCATTCCAATCCTGAGACCCTTCCGATAGCAGAGATGTGATATCTCAATGCTTATACCAAACCTGAGACCCTTCCTATGGCCTGAGATGTCATATACAACTCCTTCCCATTCCAATCCTGAGACCCTTCCTATAGCATGAGATGTGATATCTCAAGGCCTCTAATACCAAACCTGAGATCCTTCCTCTAACATGAAATGTGATATCCAACTCCTTCCCCTTCCAAACCTGAGAGCCTTCCTATAACATGAAATGTGATATCCAATTCCTTCCCATTCCAACCTGAGACCCTTCCTATAGCATGAGATGGGATATCCAACTCCTTCCAAATCCAATACTGATACCCTTCCGATAGCATGAGATGTGATATCCCAATGCTTCTACCAAACCTGAGACCCATACTATGGCATGAGATGTGATATCAAACTCCTTACTATTCCAATCCTGAGACCCTACCTATAGCTTGAGATGTGATATCCAACTCCTTCCCATTCCAATTCTGAGACCCTTCCTATACCATGAGACTTGATATCTCAATGCTTCTAATACCAAACCTGAGACCCGTCCTATAACATGAGATGTGATATCCAAATCCTTCCCCTTCCAAACCTTAGACCCTTCCTTTATCATGAGATGTGATATCCAATTCCTTCCCATTCCAATCCTGAGACCCTACCGATATCATGAGATTTGTTATCTCAATGCTTCTAATATCAAACTTGAGACCCTCCCTATAACATGAGATGTGACATCCAAGTCCTCCCCATTCCAATCCTGAGACCCTTCCTATAGCATGAGATGTGATATCTCAATGCTTCTAATACCAAACCTGAGACCCTTCCTATAACATGATTTGGGATATCCAACTCCTTCCCATTCCAATCCTGAGACCCTTCCGATAGCAGAGATGTGATATCTCAATGCTTATACCAAACCTGAGACCCTTCCTATGGCCTGAGATGTCATATGCAACTCCTTCCCATTCCAATCCTGAGACCCTTCCTATAGCATTAGATGTGATATCTCAATGCTTATACCAAATCTGAGACCCTTCCTATAGCATGAGATGTGATATCCAACTTCTTCCCATTCCAATCCTGAGACCCTTCCTATAGCATGAGATGTGATGTCTCAATTCTTCTAATACCAAACCTGAGATCCTTCCTATAACATGAGATGTGATATCCAACTCCTTCCCATTCCAATCCTGAGACCCTTATGATAGCATGAGATGTGATATCTCAATGCTTCTATTACCAAACCTGAGATCCTTCCTATAACATGAGATGTGATTTCCAAATCCTTCCACTTCCAAACCTGAGACCCTCCCTTTAGCATGAGATGTGATATCCAACTCCTTCCCATTCCAATCCTGAGACCCTTCTGATAGCATGAGATGTGATATTTCAATGCCTCTAATACCAAACCTGAGATCCTACCTCTAACATGAAATGTGATATCCATCTCCTTCCCTTTCCAAACCTGAGACCCTGCCTATAGCATGAGATGTGATATCCAAGTCCTTCCCATTCCAATCCTGAGACCCTTCCTATAGCATGTGATGTGATATCTCAATGCTTATACCAAATCTGAGACCCTTCCTATAGCATGAGATGTGATATCCAACTCCTTCCCATTCCAATCCTGAGACCCTTCCTATAGCATGAGATGTGATGTCTCAATGCTTCTAATACCAAACCTGAGATCCTTCCTATAACATGAGATGTGATATCCAACTCCTTCCCATTCCAATCCTGAGACCCTTATGATAGCATGAGATGTGATATCTCAATGCCTCTAATACCAAACCTGAGATACTTCCGATAGCATGAGATGTGATATCTCAATGCTTCTAATACCAAACCTGAGATCCTTCCTATAACATGAGATGTGATTTCCAAATCCTTCCCCTTCCAAACCTGAGACCCTCCCTTTATCATGAGATGTGATATCCAACTCCTTCCCATTCCAATCCTGAGACCCATCTGATAGCATGAGATGTGATATTTCAATGCCTCTAATACCAAACCTGAGATCCTACCTCTAACATGAAATGTGATATCCATCTCCTTCCCTTTCCAAACCTGAGACCCTGCCTATAGCATGAGATGTGATATCCAAGTCCTTTCCATTCCAATCCTGAGACCCTTCCTATAGCATGTGATGTGATATCTCAATGCTTATACCAAACCTGAGACCCTTCCTATGGCATGAGATGTCATATACAACTCCTTCCCATTCCAATCCTGAGACCCTTCCTATAGCATGAGATGTGATATCTCAATGCTTATACCAAACCTGAGACCCTTCCTATAGCATGAGATGTGATATCCAACTTCTTCCCATTCCAATCCTGAGACCCTTCCTATAACATGAGATGTGATGTCGCAATGCTTCTAATACCAAACCTGAGATCTTTCCTATAACATGAGATGTGATATCCAACTCCTTCCCATTCCAATCCTGAGACCCTTCCTATAGCATGAGATGTGATATCACAATGCTTATACCAAACCTGAGACCGTTCCTATAGCTTGAGATGTGATATCCAACTCCTTCCCATTCCAATCCTGAGACCCTTCCTATAGCATGAGATGTGATATCTCAAGGCCTCTAATACCAAACCTGAGATCGTTCCTCTAACATGAAATGTGATATCCAACTCCTTCCCCTTCCAAACCTGAGAGCCTTCCTATAACATGAGATGTGACATCCAAGTCCTCCCCATTCCAATCCTGAGACCCTTCCTATAGCATGAGATGTGATATCTCAATGCTTCTAATACCAAACCTGAGACCCTTCCTATAACATGATTTGGGATATCCAACTCCTTCCCATTCCAATCCTGAGACCCTTCCGATAGCAGAGATGTGATATCTCAATGCTTATACCAAACCTGAGACCCTTCCTATGGCCTGAGATGTCATATGCAACTCCTTCCCATTCCAATCCCGAGACCCTTCCTATAGCATTAGATGTGATATCTCAATGCTTATACCAAATCTGAGACCCTTCCTATAGCATGAGATGTGATATCCAACTTCTTCCCATTCCAATCCTGAGACCCTTCCTATAGCATGAGATGTGATGTCTCAATTCTTCTAATACCAAACCTGAGATCCTTCCTATAACATGAGATGTGATATCCAACTCCTTCCCATTCCAATCCTGAGACCCTTATGATAGCATGAGATGTGATATCTCAATGCTTCTATTACCAAACCTGAGATCCTTCCTATAACATGAGATGTGATTTCCAAATCCTTCCACTTCCAAACCTGAGACTCTCCCTTTAGCATGAGATGTGATATCCAACTCCTTCCCATTCCAATCCTGAGACCCTTCTGATAGCATGAGATGTGATATTTCAATGCCTCTAATACCAAACCTGAGATCCTACCTCTAACATGAAATGTGATATCCATCTCCTTCCCTTTCCAAACCTGAGACCCTGCCTATAGCATGAGATGTGATATCCAAGTCCTTCCCATTCCAATCCTGAGACCCTTCCTATAGCATGTGATGTGATATCTCAATGCTTATACCAAATCTGAGACCCTTCCTATAGCATGAGATGTGATATCCAACTCCTTCCCATTCCAATCCTGAGACCCTTCCTATAGCATGAGATGTGATGTCTCAATGCTTCTAATACCAAACCTGAGATCCTTCCTATAACATGAGATGTGATATCCAACTCCTTCCCATTCCAATCCTGAGACCCTTATGATAGCATGAGATGTGATATCTCAATGCCTCTAATACAAACCTGAGATACTTCCGATAGCATGAGATGTGATATCTCAATGCTTCTAATACCAAACCTGAGATCCTTCCTATAACATGAGATGTGATTTCCAAATCCTTCCCCTTCCAAACCTGAGACCCTCCCTTTAGCATGAGATGTGATATCCAACTCCTTCCCATTCCAATCCTGAGACCCATCTGATAGCATGAGATGTGATATTTCAATGCCTCTAATACCAAACCTGAGATCCTACCTCTAACATGAAATGTGATATCCATCTCCTTCCCTTTCCAAACCTGAGACCCTGCCTATAGCATGAGATGTGATATCCAAGTCCTTTCCATTCCAATCCTGAGACCCTTCCTATAGCATGTGATGTGATATCTCAATGCTTATACCAAACCTGAGACCCTTCCTATGGCATGAGATGTCATATACAACTCCTTCCCATTCCAATCCTGAGACCCTTCCTATAGCATGAGATGTGATACCTCAATGCTTATACCAAACCTGAGACCCTTCCTATAGCATGAGATGTGATATCCAACTTCTTCCCATTCCAATCCTGAGACCCTTCCTATAACATGAGATGTGATGTCGCAATGCTTCTAATACCAAACCTGAGATCTTTCCTATAACATGAGATGTGATATCCAACTCCTTCCCATTCCAATCCTGAGACCCTTCCTATAGCATGAGATGTGATATCACAATGCTTATACCAAACCTGAGACCGTTCCTATAGCTTGAGATGTGATATCCAACTCCTTCCCATTCCAATCCTGAGACCCTTCCTATAGCATGAGATGTGATATCTCAAGGCCTCTAATACCAAACCTGAGATCGTTCCTCTAACATGAAATGTGATATCCAACTCCTTCCCCTTCCAAACCTGAGAGCCTTCCTATAACATGAGATGTGACATCCAAGTCCTCCCCATTCCAATCCTGAGACCCTTCCTATAGCATGAGATGTGATATCTCAATGCTTCTAATACCAAACCTGAGACCCTTCCTATAACATGATTTGGGATATCCAACTCCTTCCCATTCCAATCCTGAGACCCTTCCGATAGCAGAGATGTGATATCTCAATGCTTATACCAAACCTGAGAGCCTTCCTATGGCCTGAGATGTCATATGCCACTCCTTCCCATTCCAATCCTGAGACCCTTCCTATAGCATTAGATGTGATATCTCAATGCTTATACCAAATCTGAGACCCTTCCTATAGCATGAGATGTGATATCCAACTTCTTCCCATTCCAATCCTGAGACCCTTCCTATAGCATGAGATGTGATGTCTCAATTCTTCTAATACCAAACCTGAGATCCTTCCTATAACATGAGATGTGATATCCAACTCCTTCCCATTCCAATCCTGAGACCCTTATGATAGCATGAGATGTGATATCTCAATGCCTCTAATACCAAACCTGAGATACTTCTGATAGCATGAGATGTGATATCTCAATGCTTCTAATACCAAACCTGAGATCCTTCCTATAACATGAGATGTGATTTCCAAATCCTTCCACTTCCAAACCTGAGACCCTACCTTTAGCATGAGATGTGATATCCAACTCCTTCCCATTCCAATCCTGAGACCCTTCTGATAGCATGAGATGTGATATTTCAATGCCTCTAATACCAAACCTGAGATCCTACCTCTAACATGAAATGTGATATCCATCTCCTTCCCTTTCCAAACCTGAGACCCTGCCTATAGCATGAGATGTGATATCCAAGTCCTTCCCATTCCAATCCTGAGACCCTTCCTATAGCATGTGATGTGATATCTCAATGCTTAGTCCAAACCTGAGACCCTTCCTATGGCATGAGATGTCATATACAACTCCTTCCCATTCCAATCCTGAGACCCTTCCTATAGCATGAGATGTGATATCTCAATGCTTATACCAAACCTGAGGCCCTTCCTATAGCATGAGATGTGATATCCAACTTCTTCCCATTCCAATCCTGAGACCCTTCCTATAACATGAGATGTGATGTCTCAATGCTTCTAATACCAAACCTGAGACCCTTCCTATAACATGAGATGGGATATCCAACTCCTTCCCATTCCAATCCTGAGACCCTTCCGATAGCAGAGATGTGATATCTCAATGCTTTTACCAAACCTGAGACCCTTCCTATGGCCTGAGATGTCATATACAACTCCTTCCCATTCCAATCCTGAGACCCTTCCTATAGCATGAGATGTGATATCTCAATGCTTATACCAAATCTGAGACCCTTCCTATAGCATGAGATGTGATATCCAACTCCTTCCCATTCCAATCCTGAGACCCTTCCTATAGCATGAGATGTGATGTCTCAATGCTTCTAATACCAAACCTGAGATCCTTCCTATAACATGAGATGTGATATCCAAGTCCTTTCCATTCCAATCCTGAGACCCTTCCTATAGCATGTGATGTGATATCTCAATGCTTATACCAAACCTGAGACCCTTCCTATGGCATGAGATGTCATATACAACTCCTTCCCATTCCAATCCTGAGACCCTTCCTATAGCATGAGATGTGATATCTCAATGCTTATACCAAACCTGAGACCCTTCCTATAGCATGAGATGTGATATCCAACTTCTTCCCATTCCAATCCTGAGACCCTTCCTATAACATGAGATGTGATGTCGCAATGCTTCTAATACCAAACCTGAGATCTTTCCTATAACATGAGATGTGATATCCAACTCCTTCCCATTCCAATCCTGAGACCCTTCCTATAGCATGAGATGTGATATCACAATGCTTATACCAAACCTGAGACCGTTCCTATAGCTTGAGATGTGATATCCAACTCCTTCCCATTCCAATCCTGAGACCCTTCCTATAGCATGAGATGTGATATCTCAAGGCCTCTAATACCAAACCTGAGATCGTTCCTCTAACATGAAATGTGATATCCAACTCCTTCCCCTTGCAAACCAGAGAGCCTTCCTATAACATGAGATGTGATATCCAACTCCTTCCCATTCCAATCCTGAGACCCTTATGATAGCATGAGATGTGATATCTCAATACCTCTAATACCAAACCTGAGATACTTACGATAGCATGAGATGTGATATCTCAATGCTTCTAATACCAAACCTGAGATCCTTCCTATAACATGAGATGTGATTTCCAAATCCTTCCCCTTCCAAACCTGAGACCCTCCCTTTAGCATGAGATGTGATATCCAACTCCTTCCCATTCCAATCCTGAGACCCTTCTGATAGCATGAGATGTGATATTTCAATGCCTCTAATACCAAACCTGAGATCCTACCTCGAACATGAAATGTGATATCCATCTCCTTCCCTTTCCAAACCTGAGACCCTGCCTATAGCATGAGATGTGATATCCAAGTCCTTTCCATTCCAATCCTGAGACCCTTCCTATAGCATGTGATGTGATATCTCAATGCTTATACCAAACCTGAGACCCTTCCTATGGCATGAGATGTCATATACAACTCCTTCCCATTCCAAACCTGAGACCCTTCCTATAGCATGAGATGTTATATCTCAATGCTTATACCAAACCTGAGACCCTTCTTATAGCATGAGATGTGATATCCAACTTCTTCCCATTCCAATCCTGAGACCCTTCCTATAACATGAGATGTGATGTCGCAATGCTTCTAATACCAAACCTGAGATCTTTCCTATAACATGAGATGTGATATCCAACTCCTTCCCATTCCAATCCTGAGACCCTTCCTATAGCATGAGATGTGATATCACAATGCTTATACCAAACCTGAGACCGTCCCTTTAGCTTGAGATGTGATATCCAACTCCTTCCCATTCCAATCCTGAGACCCTTCCTATAGCATGAGATGTGATATCTCAAGGCCTCTAATACCAAACCTGAGATCGTTCCTCTGACATGAAATGTGATATCCAACTCCTTCCCCTTCCAAACCTGAGAGCCTTCCTATAGCATGAGATATGATAGCCAAGTCCTTCCAATTCCAATCCTGAGACCCTTCCTATAACATGAAATGTGATATCCAACTCCTTCCCATTCCAACCTGAGACCCTTCCTATAGCATGAGATGGGATATCTCAATGCTTCTAATACCAAACCTGAGACTCTTCCTATAACATGAGATGGGATATCCAACTCATTCCCATTCCAATCCTGAGACCCTTCCGATAGCAGAGATGTGATATCTCAATGCTTATACCAAACCTGAGACCCTTCCTGTGGCCTGAGATGTCATATACAACTCCTTCCCATTCCAATCCTGAGACCCTTCCTATAGCATGAGATGTGATATCTCAATGCTTATACCAAATCTGAGACCCTTCCTATAGCATGAGATGTGATATCCAACTCCTTCCCATTCCAATCCTGAGACCCTTCCTATAGCATGAGATGTGATGTCTCAATGCTTCTAATACCAAACCTGAGATCATTCCTATAACATGAGATGTGATATCCAACTCCTTCCCATTCCAATCCTGAGACCCTTATGATAGCATGAGATGTGATATCTCAATGCCTCTAATACCAAACCTGAGATACTTCCGATAGCATGAGATGTGATATCTCAATGCTTCTAATACCAAACCTGAGATCCTTCCTATAACATGAGATGTGATTTCCAAATCCTCCCCCTTCCAAACCTGAGACCCTCCCTTTAGCATGAGATGTGATATCCAACTCCTTCCCATTCCAATCCTGAGACCCTTCTGATAGCATGAGATGTGATATCTCAATGCCTCTAATTCCAAACCTGAGATCCTACCTCTAACATGAAATGTGATATCCATCTCCTTCCCTTTCCAAACCTGAGACCCTGCCTATAGCATGAGATGTGATATCCAAGTCCTTCCCATTCCAATCCTGAGACCCTTCCTATAGCATGTGATGTGATATCTCAATGCTTATACCAAACCTGAGACCCTTCCTATGGCATGAGATGTCATATACAACTCCTTCCCATTCCAATCCTGAGACCCTTCCTATAGCATGAGATGTGATATCTCAATGCTTATACCAAACCTGAGACCCTTCCTATAGCATGAGATGTGATATCCAACTTCTTCCCATTCCAATCCTGAGACCCTTCCTATAACATGAGATGTGATGTCTCAATGCTTCTAATACCAAACCTGAGATCTTTCCTATAACATGAGATGTGATATCCAACTCCTTCCCATTCCAATCCTGAGACCCTTCCTATAGCATGAGATGTGATATCTCAAGGCCTCTAATACCAAACCTGAGATCCTTCCTCTAACATGAAATGTGATATCCAACTCTTTCCCCTTCCAAACCTGAGAGCCTTCCTATAGCATGAGATATGATATCCAAATCCTTCCCATTCCAATCCTGAGACCCTTCCTATAACATGAAATGTGATATCCTACTCCTTCCCATTCCATCCTGGGACCCTTCCTATATCATGAGATGGGATATCTCAATGCTTCTAATACCAAACCTGAGACCCTTCCTATAACATGAGATGGGAATATCCAACTCCTTCCCATTCCAATCCTGAGACCCTTCCGATAGCAGAGATGTGATATCTCAATGCTTATACCAAACCTGAGATCCTTCCTATAACATGAGATGTGATATCCAACTCCTTCCCATTCCAATCCTGAGACACTTCCTATAGCATGAGATGTGATATCTCAATGCTTATACCAAATCTGAGACCCTTCCTATAGCATGAGATGTGATATCCAACTCCTTCCCATTCCAATCCTGAGACCCTTCCTATAGCATGAGATTTGATATCTCAAGGCCTCTAATACCAAACCTGAGATCCTTCCTCTAACATGAAATGTGATATCCAACTCTTTCCCCTTCCAAACCTGAGAGCCTTCCTATAGCATGAGATATGATAGCCAAGTCCTTCCAATTCCAATCCTGAGACCCTTCCTATAACATGAAATGTGATATCCAACTCCTTCCCATTCCAACCTGAGACCCTTCCTATAGCATGAGATGGGATATCTCAATGCTTCTAATACCAAACCTGAGACTCTTCCTATAACATGAGATGGGATATCCAACTCATTCCCATTCCAATCCTGAGACCCTTCCGATAGCAGAGATGTGATATCTCAATGCTTATACCAAACCTGAGACCCTTCCTATGGCCTGAGATGTCATATACAACTCCTTCCCATTCCAATCCTGAGACCCTTCCTATAGCATGAGATGTGATATCTCAATGCTTATACCAAATCTGAGACCCTTCCTATAGCATGAGATGTGATATCCAACTCCTTCCCATTCCAATCCTGAGACCCTTCCTATAGCATGAGATGTGATGTCTCAATGCTTCTAATACCAAACCTGAGATCCTTCCTATAACATGAGATGTGATATCCAACTCCTTCCCATTCCAATCCTGAGACCCTTATGATATCATGAGATGTGATATCTCAATGCCTCTAATACCAAACCTGAGATACTTCCGATAGCATGAGATGTGATATCTCAATGCTTCTAATACCAAACCTGAGATCCTTCCTATAACATGAGATGTGATTTCCAAATCCTCCCCCTTCCAAACCTGAGACCCTCCCTTTAGCATGAGATGTGATATCCAACTCCTTCCCATTCCAATCCTGAGACCCTTCTGATAGCATGAGATGTGATATCTCAATGCCTCTAATTCCAAACCTGAGATCCTACCTCTAACATGAAATGTGATATCCATCTCCTTCCCTTTCCAAACCTGAGACCCTGCCTATAGCATGAGATGTGATATCCAAGTCCTTCCCATTCCAATCCTGAGACCCTTCCTATAGCATGTGATGTGATATCTCAATGCTTATACCAAACCTGAGACCCTTCCTATGGCATGAGATGTCATATACAACTCCTTCCCATTCCAATCCTGAGACCCTTCCTATAGCATGAGATGTGATATCTCAATGCTTATACCAAACCTGAGACCCTTCCTATAGCATGAGATGTGATATCCAACTTCTTCCCATTCCAATCCTGAGACCCTTCCTATAACATGAGATGTGATGTCTCAATGCTTCTAATACCAAACCTGAGATCTTTCCTATAACATGAGATGTGATATCCAACTCCTTCCCATTCCAATCCTGAGACCCTTCCTATAGCATGAGATGTGATATCTCAAGGCCTCTAATACCAAACCTGAGATCCTTCCTCTAACATGAAATGTGATATCCAACTCTTTCCCCTTCCAAACCTGAGAGCCTTCCTATAGCATGAGATATGATATCCAAATCCTTCCCATTCCAATCCTGAGACCCTTCCTATAACATGAAATGTGATATCCTACTCCTTCCCATTCCATCCTGGGACCCTTCCTATATCATGAGATGGGATATCTCAATGCTTCTAATACCAAACCTGAGACCCTTCCTATAACATGAGATGGGAATATCCAACTCCTTCCCATTCCAATCCTGAGACCCTTCCGATAGCAGAGATGTGATATCTCAATGCTTATACCAAACCTGAGATCCTTCCTATAACATGAGATGTGATATCCAACTCCTTCCCATTCCAATCCTGAGACACTTCCTATAGCATGAGATGTGATATCTCACTGCTTATACCAAACCTGAGACCCTTCCTATAGAATGAGATGTGATATCCAACTCCTTCCCATTCCAATCCTGAGACCATTCCTATAGCATGAGATGTGATATCTCAATGCTTCTAATATCAAACTTGAGACCCTCCCTATAGCATGAGATGTGATACCCAAGTCCTTCCCATTCCAATCCTGAGACACTTCCTATAGCATGAGATGTGATATCTCAATGCTTCTAATACCAAACCTGAGACTCTTCCTATAACATGAGATGGGATATCCAACTCCTTCCCATTCCAATCCTGAGACCCTTCCAATAGCAGAGATGTGATATCTCGATGCTTATACCAAATCTGAGACCCTTCCTATAGCATGAGATGTGATATCCAACTCCTTCCCATTCCAATCCTAAGGCCCTTCCTTTAGCATGAGATGTGATATCCAACTCCTTCCCATTCCAATCCTGAGACCCTTCTGATAGCATGAGATGTGATATCTCAATGCCTCTAATTCCAAACCTGAGATCCTACCTCTAACATGAAATGTGATATCCATCTCCTTCCCTTTCCAAACCTGAGACCCTGCCTATAGCATGAGATGTGATATCCAAGTCCTTCCCATTCCAATCCTGAGACCCTTCCTATAGCATGTGATGTGATATCTCAATGCTTATACCAAACCTGAGACCCTTCCTATGGCATGAGATGTCATATACAACTCCTTCCCATTCCAATCCTGAGACCCTTCCTATAGCATGAGATGTGATATCTCAATGCTTATACCAAACCTGAGACCCTTCCTATAGCATGAGATGTGATATCCAACTTCTTCCCATTCCAATCCTGAGACCCTTCCTATAACATGAGATGTGATGTCTCAATGCTTCTAATACCAAACCTGAGATCTTTCCTATAACATGAGATGTGATATCCAACTCCTTCCCATTCCAATCCTGAGACCCTTCCTATAGCATGAGATGTGATATCTCAAGGCCTCTAATACCAAACCTGAGATCCTTCCTCTAACATGAAATGTGATATCCAACTCTTTCCCCTTCCAAACCTGAGAGCCTTCCTATAGCATGAGATATGATATCCAAATCCTTCCCATTCCAATCCTGAGACCCTTCCTATAACATGAAATGTGATATCCTACTCCTTCCCATTCCATCCTGGGACCCTTCCTATATCATGAGATGTGATGTCTCAATGCTTCTAATACCAAACCTGAGATCCTTCCTATAACATGAGATGTGATATCCAACTCCTTCCCATTCCAATCCTGAGACCCTTATGATAGCATGAGATGTGATATCTCAATGCCTCTAATACCAAACCTGAGATACTTCCGATAGCATGAGATGTGATATCTCAATGCTTCTAATACCAAACCTGAGATCCTTCCTATAACATGAGATGTGATTTCCAAATCCTCCCCCTTCCAAACCTGAGACCCTCCCTTTAGCATGAGATGTGATATCCAACTCCTTCCCATTCCAATCCTGAGACCCTTCTGATAGCATGAGATGTGATATCTCAATGCCTCTAATTCCAAACCTGAGATCCTACCTCTAACATGAAATGTGATATCCATCTCCTTCCCTTTCCAAACCTGAGACCCTGCCTATAGCATGAGATGTGATATCCAAGTCCTTCCCATTCCAATCCTGAGACCCTTCCTATAGCATGTGATGTGATATCTCAATGCTTATACCAAACCTGAGACCCTTCCTATGGCATGAGATGTCATATACAACTCCTTCCCATTCCAATCCTGAGACCCTTCCTATAGCATGAGATGTGATATCTCAATGCTTATACCAAACCTGAGACCCTTCCTATAGCATGAGATGTGATATCCAACTTCTTCCCATTCCAATCCTGAGACCCTTCCTATAACATGAGATGTGATGTCTCAATGCTTCTAATACCAAACCTGAGATCTTTCCTATAACATGAGATGTGATATCCAACTCCTTCCCATTCCAATCCTGAGACCCTTCCTATAGCATGAGATGTGATATCTCAAGGCCTCTAATACCAAACCTGAGATCCTTCCTCTAACATGAAATGTGATATCCAACTCTTTCCCCTTCCAAACCTGAGAGCCTTCCTATAGCATGAGATATGATATCCAAATCCTTCCCATTCCAATCCTGAGACCCTTCCTATAACATGAAATGTGATATCCTACTCCTTCCCATTCCATCCTGGGACCCTTCCTATATCATGAGATGGGATATCTCAATGCTTCTAATACCAAACCTGAGACCCTTCCTATAACATGAGATGGGAATATCCAACTCCTTCCCATTCCAATCCTGAGACCCTTCCGATAGCAGAGATGTGATATCTCAATGCTTATACCAAACCTGAGATCCTTCCTATAACATGAGATGTGATATCCAACTCCTTCCCATTCCAATCCTGAGACACTTCCTATAGCATGAGATGTGATATCTCACTGCTTATACCAAACCTGAGACCCTTCCTATAGAATGAGATGTGATATCCAACTCCTTCCCATTCCAATCCTGAGACCATTCCTATAGCATGAGATGTGATATCTCAATGCTTCTAATATCAAACTTGAGACCCTCCCTATAGCATGAGATGTGATACCCAAGTCCTTCCCATTCCAATCCTGAGACACTTCCTATAGCATGAGATGTGATATCTCAATGCTTCTAATACCAAACCTGAGACTCTTCCTATAACATGAGATGGGATATCCAACTCCTTCCCATTCCAATCCTGAGACCCTTCCAATAGCAGAGATGTGATATCTCGATGCTTATTCCAAATCTGAGACCCTTCCTATAGCATGAGATGTGATATCCAACTCCTTCCCATTCCAATCCTAAGGCCCTTCCTATAGCATGAGATGTGATGTCTCAATGCTTCTAATACCAAACCTGAGATCCTTCCTATAACATGAGATGTGATATCCAACTCCTTCCCATTCCAATCCTGAGACCCTTCCTATAGCATGAGATGTGATGTCTCAATGCTTCTAATACCAAACCTGAGAACCTTCCTACAGCATGCGATGTGATATCTCAATGCTTCTAATACCAAACCTGAGACCAGTCCTATAACATGAGATTGGATATCCAACTCCTTCCCCTTCCAAACCTGAGACCCTTCCTATAACATGAGATGTAATATCCAACTCCTTCCCATTCCAATCCTGAGACCCTTCCTATAGCATGAGATGTGCTATCTCAATGCTTATACCAAACCTGAGACCCTTCCTAAAGCTTGAGATGTGATATCCAACTCCTTCCCATTCCAATCCTGAGACCCTTCCTATAGCATGATATGTGATATCTCAATGCCTCTAATACCAAACCTGAGACCCTTCCTATAGCATGAGATGTGATATCCAACGTCTTCCCATTCCAATCCTGAGACCCTTCCTATAACATGAGATGTAATATCCAACTCCTTCCCATTCCAATCCTGAGACCCTTCCTATAGCATGAGATGTGCTATCTCAATGCTTATACCAAACCTGAGACCCTTCCTAAAGCTTGAGATGTGATATCCAACTCCTTCCCATTCCAATCCTGAGACCCTTCCTATAGCATGATATGTGATGTCTCAATGCTTCTAATACCAAACCTGAGATCTTTCCTATAACATGAGATGTAATATCCAACTCCTTCCCATTCCAATCCTGAGACCCTTCCGATAGCAGAGATGTGATATCTCAATGCTTATACCAAACCTGAGATCCTTCCTATAACATGAGATGTGATATCCAACTCCTTCCCATTCCAATCCTGAGACACTTCCTATAGCATGAGATGTGATATCTCAATGCTTATACCAAATCTGAGACCCTTCCTATAGCATGAGATGTGATATCCAACTCCTTCCCATTCCAATCCTGAGACCCTTCCTATAGCATGAGATTTGATATCTCAAGGCCTCTAATACCAAACCTGAGATCCTTCCTCTAACATGAAATGTGATATCCAACTCTTTCCCCTTCCAAACCTGAGAGCCTTCCTATAGCATGAGATATGATAGCCAAGTCCTTCCAATTCCAATCCTGAGACCCTTCCTATAACATGAAATGTGATATCCAACTCCTTCCCATTCCAACCTGAGACCCTTCCTATAGCATGAGATGGGATATCTCAATGCTTCTAATACCAAACCTGAGACTCTTCCTATAACATGAGATGGGATATCCAACTCATTCCCATTCCAATCCTGAGACCCTTCCGATAGCAGAGATGTGATATCTCAATGCTTATACCAAACCTGAGACCCTTCCTATGGCCTGAGATGTCATATACAACTCCTTCCCATTCCAATCCTGAGACCCTTCCTATAGCATGAGATGTGATATCTCAATGCTTATACCAAATCTGAGACCCTTCCTATAGCATGAGATGTGATATCCAACTCCTTCCCATTCCAATCCTGAGACCCTTCCTATAGCATGAGATGTGATGTCTCAATGCTTCTAATACCAAACCTGAGATCCTTCCTATAACATGAGATGTGATATCCAACTCCTTCCCATTCCAATCCTGAGACCCTTATGATAGCATGAGATGTGATATCTCAATGCCTCTAATACCAAACCTGAGATACTTCCGATAGCATGAGATGTGATATCTCAATGCTTCTAATACCAAACCTGAGATCCTTCCTATAACATGAGATGTGATTTCCAAATCCTCCCCCTTCCAAACCTGAGACCCTCCCTTTAGCATGAGATGTGATATCCAACTCCTTCCCATTCCAATCCTGAGACCCTTCTGATAGCATGAGATGTGATATCTCAATGCCTCTAATTCCAAACCTGAGATCCTACCTCTAACATGAAATGTGATATCCATCTCCTTCCCTTTCCAAACCTGAGACCCTGCCTATAGCATGAGATGTGATATCCAAGTCCTTCCCATTCCAATCCTGAGACCCTTCCTATAGCATGTGATGTGATATCTCAATGCTTATACCAAACCTGAGACCCTTCCTATGGCATGAGATGTCATATACAACTCCTTCCCATTCCAATCCTGAGACCCTTCCTATAGCATGAGATGTGATATCTCAATGCTTATACCAAACCTGAGACCCTTCCTATAGCATGAGATGTGATATCCAACTTCTTCCCATTCCAATCCTGAGACCCTTCCTATAACATGAGATGTGATGTCTCAATGCTTCTAATACCAAACCTGAGATCTTTCCTATGACATGAGATGTGATATCCAACTCCTTCCCATTCCAATCCTGAGACCCTTCCTATAGCATGAGATGTGATATCTCAAGGCCTCTAATACCAAACCTGAGATCCTTCCTCTAACATGAAATGTGATATCCAACTCTTTCCCCTTCCAAACCTGAGAGCCTTCCTATAGCATGAGATATGATATCCAAATCCTTCCCATTCCAATCCTGAGACCCTTCCTATAACATGAAATGTGATATCCTACTCCTTCCCATTCCATCCTGGGACCCTTCCTATATCATGAGATGGGATATCTCAATGCTTCTAATACCAAACCTGAGACCCTTCCTATAACATGAGATGGGAATATCAACTCCTTCCCATTCCAATCCTGAGACCCTTTCGATAGCAGAGATGTGATATCTCAATGCTTATACCAAACCTGAGATCCTTCCTATAACATGAGATGTGATATCCAACTCCTTCCCATTCCAATCCTGAGACACTTCCTATAGCATGAGATGTGATATCTCACTGCTTATACCAAACCTGAGACCCTTCCTATAGAATGAGATGTGATATCCAACTCCTTCCCATTCCAATCCTGAGACCATTCCTATAGCATGAGATGTGATATCTCAATGCTTCTAATATCAAACTTGAGACCCTCCCTATAGCATGAGATGTGATACCCAAGTCCTTCCCATTCCAATCCTGAGACACTTCCTATAGCATGAGATGTGATATCTCAATGCTTCTAATACCAAACCTGAGACTCTTCCTATAACATGAGATGGGATATCCAACTCCTTCCCATTCCAATCCTGAGACCCTTCCAATAGCAGAGATGTGATATCTCGATGCTTATACCAAATCTGAGACCCTTCCTATAGCATGAGATGTGATATCCAACTCCTTCCCATTCCAATCCTAAGGCCCTTCCTTTAGCATGAGATGTGATATCCAACTCCTTCCCATTCCAATCCTGAGACCCTTCTGATAGCATGAGATGTGATATCTCAATGCCTCTAATTCCAAACCTGAGATCCTACCTCTAACATGAAATGTGATATCCATCTCCTTCCCTTTCCAAACCTGAGACCCTGCCTATAGCATGAGATGTGATATCCAAGTCCTTCCCATTCCAATCCTGAGACCCTTCCTATAGCATGTGATGTGATATCTCAATGCTTATACCAAACCTGAGACCCTTCCTATGGCATGAGATGTCATATACAACTCCTTCCCATTCCAATCCTGAGACCCTTCCTATAGCATGAGATGTGATATCTCAATGCTTATACCAAACCTGAGACCCTTCCTATAGCATGAGATGTGATATCCAACTTCTTCCCATTCCAATCCTGAGACCCTTCCTATAACATGAGATGTGATGTCTCAATGCTTCTAATACCAAACCTGAGATCTTTCCTATAACATGAGATGTGATATCCAACTCCTTCCCATTCCAATCCTGAGACCCTTCCTATAGCATGAGATGTGATATCTCAAGGCCTCTAATACCAAACCTGAGATCCTTCCTCTAACATGAAATGTGATATCCAACTCTTTCCCCTTCCAAACCTGAGAGCCTTCCTATAGCATGAGATATGATATCCAAATCCTTCCCATTCCAATCCTGAGACCCTTCCTATAACATGAAATGTGATATCCTACTCCTTCCCATTCCATCCTGGGACCCTTCCTATATCATGAGATGTGATGTCTCAATGCTTCTAATACCAAACCTGAGATCCTTCCTATAACATGAGATGTGATATCCAACTCCTTCCCATTCCAATCCTGAGACCCTTATGATAGCATGAGATGTGATATCTCAATGCCTCTAATACCAAACCTGAGATACTTCCGATAGCATGAGATGTGATATCTCAATGCTTCTAATACCAAACCTGAGATCCTTCCTATAACATGAGATGTGATTTCCAAATCCTCCCCCTTCCAAACCTGAGACCCTCCCTTTAGCATGAGATGTGATATCCAACTCCTTCCCATTCCAATCCTGAGACCCTTCTGATAGCATGAGATGTGATATCTCAATGCCTCTAATTCCAAACCTGAGATCCTACCTCTAACATGAAATGTGATATCCATCTCCTTCCCTTTCCAAACCTGAGACCCTGCCTATAGCATGAGATGTGATATCCAAGTCCTTCCCATTCCAATCCTGAGACCCTTCCTATAGCATGTGATGTGATATCTCAATGCTTATACCAAACCTGAGACCCTTCCTATGGCATGAGATGTCATATACAACTCCTTCCCATTCCAATCCTGAGACCCTTCCTATAGCATGAGATGTGATATCTCAATGCTTATACCAAACCTGAGACCCTTCCTATAGCATGAGATGTGATATCCAACTTCTTCCCATTCCAATCCTGAGACCCTTCCTATAACATGAGATGTGATGTCTCAATGCTTCTAATACCAAACCTGAGATCTTTCCTATAACATGAGATGTGATATCCATCTCCTTCCCATTCCAATCCTGAGACCCTTCCTATAGCATGAGATGTGATATCTCAAGGCCTCTAATACCAAACCTGAGATCCTTCCTCTAACATGAAATGTGATATCCAACTCTTTCCCCTTCCAAACCTGAGAGCCTTCCTATAGCATGAGATATGATATCCAAATCCTTCCCATTCCAATCCTGAGACCCTTCCTATAACATGAAATGTGATATCCTACTCCTTCCCATTCCATCCTGGGACCCTTCCTATATCATGAGATGGGATATCTCAATGCTTCTAATACCAAACCTGAGACCCTTCCTATAACATGAGATGGGAATATCCAACTCCTTCCCATTCCAATCCTGAGACCCTTCCGATAGCAGAGATGTGATATCTCAATGCTTATACCAAACCTGAGATCCTTCCTATAACATGAGATGTGATATCCAACTCCTTCCCATTCCAATCCTGAGACACTTCCTATAGCATGAGATGTGATATCTCACTGCTTATACCAAACCTGAGACCCTTCCTATAGAATGAGATGTGATATCCAACTCCTTCCCATTCCAATCCTGAGACCATTCCTATAGCATGAGATGTGATATCTCAATGCTTCTAATATCAAACTTGAGACCCTCCCTATAGCATGAGATGTGATACCCAAGTCCTTCCCATTCCAATCCTGAGACACTTCCTATAGCATGAGATGTGATATCTCAATGCTTCTAATACCAAACCTGAGACTCTTCCTATAACATGAGATGGGATATCCAACTCCTTCCCATTCCAATCCTGAGACCCTTCCAATAGCAGAGATGTGATATCTCGATGCTTATACCAAATCTGAGACCCTTCCTATAGCATGAGATGTGATATCCAACTCCTTCCCATTCCAATCCTAAGGCCCTTCCTATAGCATGAGATGTGATGTCTCAATGCTTCTAATACCAAACCTGAGATCCTTCCTATAACATGAGATGTGATATCCAACTCCTTCCCATTCCAATCCTGAGACCCTTCCTATAGCATGAGATGTGATGTCTCAATGCTTCTAATACCAAACCTGAGAACCTTCCTACAGCATGCGATGTGATATCTCAATGCTTCTAATACCAAACCTGAGACCAGTCCTATAACATGAGATTGGATATCCAACTCCTTCCCCTTCCAAACCTGAGACCCTTCCTATAACATGAGATGTAATATCCAACTCCTTCCCATTCCAATCCTGAGACCCTTCCTATAGCATGAGATGTGCTATCTCAATGCTTATACCAAACCTGAGACCCTTCCTAAAGCTTGAGATGTGATATCCAACTCCTTCCCATTCCAATCCTGAGACCCTTCCTATAGCATGATATGTGATATCTCAATGCCTCTAATACCAAACCTGAGACCCTTCCTATAGCATGAGATGTGATATCCAACGTCTTCCCATTCCAATCCTGAGACCCTTCCTATAACATGAGATGTAATATCCAACTCCTTCCCATTCCAATCCTGAGACCCTTCCTATAGCATGAGATGTGCTATCTCAATGCTTATACCAAACCTGAGACCCTTCCTAAAGCTTGAGATGTGATATCCAACTCCTTCCCATTCCAATCCTGAGACCCTTCCTATAGCATGATATGTGATGTCTCAATGCTTCTAATACCAAACCTGAGATCTTTCCTATAACATGAGATGTAATATCCAACTCCTTCCCATTCCAATCCTGAGACCCTTCCTATAGCATGAGATGTGCTATCTCAATGCTTATACCAAACCTGAGACCCTTCCTAAAGCTTGAGATGTGATATCCAACTCCTTCCCATTCCAATCCTGTGACCCTTCCTATAGCATGATATGTGATATCTCAATGCCTCTAATACCAAACCTGAGATCCTTCCTCTAACATGAAATGTGATATCGAACTCCTTCCCTTTCCAAACCTGAGAGCCTACCTATAGCATGAGATGTGATATCCAAGTCCTTCCCATTCCAATCCTTAGACCCTTCCTACAGCATGCAATATGATATCTCAATGATTCTAATAACAAACCTGAGACCCGTCCTATAACATGAGATGTGATATCCAACTCCTTCCCGTTTCAAACCTGAGACCCTTCCTATAACATGAGATGTGATATCCAACTCCTTCCCGTTTCAAACCTGAGACCCTTCCTATAGCATATGTCATATCCAACTCCTTCCCATTCCAAACATGAGACCCTTCCTATAGCAAGAATGTAATATCCAACTCCTTCCCATTCCAATCCTGAGACCATTCCTATAGCATGAGATGTGATATCTCAATGCTTCTAATACCAAACCTGAGATCCTTCCTATGACATGAGATGTGATATCCAATTCCTCCCCATTCCAAACCTGAGAACCTTCCTACAGCATGCGATGTGATATCTCAATGCTTCTAATACCAAACCTGAGACCAGTCCTATAACATGAGATTGGATATCCAACTCCTTCCCCTTCCAAACATGAGACCCTTCCTATAGCATGAGATGTGATATCCAACGTCTTCCCATTCCAATCCTGAGACCCTTCCTATAACATGAGATGTGATGTCTCAATGCTTCTAATACCAAACCTGAGATCTTTCCTATAACATGAGATGTGATATCCAACTCCTTCCCATTCCAATCCTGAGACCCTTCCTATAGCATGAGATGTGCTATCTCAATGCTTATACCAAACCTGAGACCCTTCCTAAAGCTTGAGATGTGATATCCAACTCCTTCCCTTTCCAATCCTGAGACCCTTCCTATAACATGAAATGTGATATCCAACTCCTTCCCATTCCAACCTGAGACCCTTCCCATAGCATGAGATGGGATATCCAACTCCTTCCAAATCCAATACTGATACCCTTCCAATAGCATGAGATGTGATATCCCAATGCTTCTACCAAACCTGAGAACCATACTATGTCATGAGATGTGATATCAAACTCCTTCCCATTCCAATCCTGAGACTCTTCCTATAGCTTGAGATGTGATATCCGAAATCCTTCCCATTCCAATTCTGAGACCCTTCCTATACCATGAGACTTGATATCTCAATGCTTCTAATACCAAACCTGAGACCCGTCCTATAACATGAGATGTGATATCAAACTCCTTCCCATTCCAATCCTGAGACTCTTCCTATAGCTTGAGATGTGATATCCGAAATCCTTCCCATTCCAATTCTGAGACCCTTCCTATACCATGAGACTTGATATCTCAATGCTTCTAATACCAAACCTGAGACCCTTCCTTTATCATGAGATGTGATATCCAACTCCTTCCCAATCCAATCCTGAGACCCTTCCGATATCATGAGATTTGTTATCTCAATGCTTCTAATATCAAAATTGAGACCCGCCTATAACATGAGATGTGATATCCAAATCTTTCCCCTTCCAAACCTTAGACCCTTCCTTTATCATGAGATGGGATATCCAACTCCTTCCCATTCCAATCCTGAGACCCTTCCGATAGCAGAGATGTGATATCTCAATGCTTATACCAATCCTGAGACCCTTCCTATGGCCTGAGATGTCATATACAACTCCTTCCCAATCCAATCCTGAGACCCTTCCTATAGCATGAGATGTGATATCTCAATGCTTATACCAAATCTGAGACCCTTCCTATAGCATGAGATGTGATATCCAACTCCTTCCCATTCCAATCCTGAGACCCTTCCTATAGCATGAGATGTGATGTCTCAATGCTTCTAATACCAAACCTGAGATCCTTCCTATAACATGAGATGTGATATCCAACTCCTTCCCATTCCAATCCTGAGACCCTTCCTATAGCATGAGATGTGATGTCTCAATGCTTCTAATACCAAACCTGAGAACCTTCCTACAGCATGCGATGTGTTATCTCAATGCTTCTAATACCAAACCTGAGACCAGTCCTATAACATGAGATTGGATATCCAACTCCTTCCCCTTCCAAACCTGAGACCCTTCCTATAGCATGAGATGTGATATCCAACTTCTTCCCATTCCAATCCTGAGACCCTTCCTATAACATGAGATGTGATGTCTCAATGCTTCTAATACCAAACCTGAGATCTTTCCTATAACATGAGATGTAATATCCAACTCCTTCCCATTCCAATCCTGAGACCCTTCCTATAGCATGAGATGTGCTATCTCAATGCTTATACCAAACCTGAGACCCTTCCTAAAGCTTGAGATGTGATATCCAACTCCTTCCCATTCCAATCCTGAGACCCTTCCTATAGCATGAGATGTGATATCTCAATGCTTCTAATATCAAACTTGAGACCCTTCCTATAGCATGAGATGTGATATCCAACTCCTTCCCATTCCAATCCTGAGACCCTTCCTATAGCATGAGATGTGATGTCTCAATGCTTCTAATACCAAACCTGAGATCCTTCCTATAACATGAGATGTGATATCCAACTCCTTCCCATTCTAATCCCGAGACCCTTCCTATAGCATGAGATGTGATATCTCGATGCTTATACCAAACCTGAGACCCTTCCTATAGCATGAGATGTGATATCCAACTCCTTCCCATTCCAATCCTGAGACCCTTCCTATAGCATGAGATGTGATATCTCAATGCCTCTAATACCAAACCTGAGATCCTTCCTCTAACATGAAATGTGATATCCAACTCCTTCCCTTTCCAAACCTGAGAGCCTACCTATAGCATGAGATGTGATATCCAAGTCCTTCCCATTCCAATCCTTAGACCCTTCCTACAGCATGCAATATGATATCTCAATGATTCTAATAACAAACCTGAGACCCATCCTATAACATGAGATGGGATATCCAACTCCTTCCTATTCCAATCCTGAGACACTTCCGATAGCAGAGATGTGATATCTCAATGCTTATACCAAACCTGAGACCCTTCCTATAACATGAGATGTGATATCCAACTCCTTCCCGGTCCAAACCTGAGACCCTTCCTATAGCATATGTGATATCCAACTCCTTCCCATTCCAAACATGAGACCCTTCCTATAGCAAGAATGTAATATCCAACTCCTTCCCATTCCAATCCTGAGACCATTCCTATAGCATGCGATGTGATATCTCAATGCTTCTAATACCAAACCCGAGTCCAGTCCTATAACATGAGATTGGATATCCAACTCCTTCCCCTTCCAAACCTGAGACCCTTCCTATAGCATGAGATGTGATATCCAACTTCTTCCCATTCCACTCCTGAGACCCTTCCTATAACATGAGATGTGATGTCTCAATGCTTCTAATACCAAACCTGAGATCTTTCCTATAACATGAGATGTGATATCCAACTCCTTCCCATTCCAATCCTGAGACCCTTCCTATAGCATGAGATGTGATATCTCAATGCTTATACCAAACCTGAGACCCTTCCTATAGCTTGAGATGTGATATCCAACTCCTTCCCATTCCAATCCTGAGACCCTTCCTATAGCATGAGATGTGATATCTCAAGGCCTCTAATACCAAACCTGAGATTCTTCCTCTAACATGAAATGTGATATCCAACTCCTTCCCCTTCCAAACCTGAGAGCCTTCCTATAGCATGAGATATGATATCCAAGTCCTTCCCATCCAATCCTGAGACCCTTCCTATAACATGAAATGTGATATCCAACTCCTTCCCATTCCAACCTGAGACCCTTCCTATAGCATGAGATGGGATATCCAATTCCTTCCAAATCCAATACTGATACCCTTCCGATAGCATGAGATGTGATATCCCAATGCTTCTACCAAACCTGAGACCCATACTATGGCATGAGATGTGATATCAAACTCCTTCCCATTCCAATCCTGAGACCCTACCTATAGCTTGAGATGTGATATCCAACTCCTTCCCATTCCAATTCTGAGACCCTTCCTATACCATGAGTCTTGATATCTCAATGCTTCTAATACAAAACCTGAGACCCGTCCTATAACATGAGATGTGATATCCAAATCCTTCCCCTTCCAAACCTTAGACCCTTCCTTTATCATGAGATGTGATATCCAATTCCTTCCCATTCCAATCCTGAGACCCTTCCGATATCATGAGATTTGTTATCTCAATGCTTCGAATATCAAACTTGAGACCCTCCCTATAGCATGAGATGTGACATCCAAGTCCTCCCCATTCCAATCCTGAGACTCTTCCTATAGCATGAGATGTGATATCTCAATGCTTCTAATACCAAACCTGAGACCCTTCCTATAACATGAGATGGGATATCCAACTCCTTCCCATTCCAATCCTGAGACCCTTCCGATAGCAGAGATGTGATATCTCAATGCTTATACCAAACCCGAGACCCTTCCTATGGCCTGATTTGTCATATACAACTCCTTCCCATTCCAATCCTGAGACCCTTCCTATAGCATGAGATGTGATATCTCAATGCTTATACCAAATCCGAGACCCTTCCTATAGCATGAGATGTGATATCCAACTCCTTCCCATTCCAATCCTGAGACCCTTCCTATAGCATGAGATGTGATGTCTCAATGCTTCTAATACCAAACCTGAGATCCTTCTGATAGCATGAGATGTGATATCTCAATGCTTCTAGTACCAAACCTGAGATCCTTCATTTAACATGAGATGTGATTTCCAAATCCTTCCACTTCCAAACCTGAGACACTCCCTTTAGCATGAGATGTGATATCCAAGTCCTTCCCATTCCAATCCTTAGACCCTTCCTACAGCATGCAATATGATATCTCAATGATTCTAATAACAAACCTGAGACCCATCCTATAACATGAGATGGGATATCCAACTCCTTCCTATTCCAATCCTGAGACACTTCCGATAGCAGAGATGTGATATCTCAATGCTTATACCAAACCTGAGACCCTTCCTATAACATGAGATGTGATATCCAACTCCTTCCCGGTCCAAACCTGAGACCCTTCCTATAGCATATGTGATATCCAACTCCTTCCCATTCCAAACATGAGACCCTTCCTATAGCAAGAATGTAATATCCAACTCCTTCCCATTCCAATCCTGAGACCATTCCTATAGCATGCGATGTGATATCTCAATGCTTCTAATACCAAACCCGAGTCCAGTCCTATAACATGAGATTGGATATCCAACTCCTTCCCCTTCCAAACCTGAGACCCTTCCTATAGCATGAGATGTGATATCCAACTTCTTCCCATTCCACTCCTGAGACCCTTCCTATAACATGAGATGTGATGTCTCAATGCTTCTAATACCAAACCTGAGATCTTTCCTATAACATGAGATGTGATATCCAACTCCTTCCCATTCCAATCCTGAGACCCTTCCTATAGCATGAGATGTGATATCTCAATGCTTATACCAAACCTGAGACCCTTCCTATAGCTTGAGATGTGATATCCAACTCCTTCCCATTCCAATCCTGAGACCCTTCCTATAGCATGAGATGTGATATCTCAAGGCCTCTAATACCAAACCTGAGATTCTTCCTCTAACATGAAATGTGATATCCAACTCCTTCCCCTTCCAAACCTGAGAGCCTTCCTATAGCATGAGATATGATATCCAAGTCCTTCCCATCCAATCCTGAGACCCTTCCTATAACATGAAATGTGATATCCAACTCCTTCCCATTCCAACCTGAGACCCTTCCTATAGCATGAGATGGGATATCCAATTCCTTCCAAATCCAATACTGATACCCTTCCGATAGCATGAGATGTGATATCCCAATGCTTCTACCAAACCTGAGACCCATACTATGGCATGAGATGTGATATCAAACTCCTTCCCATTCCAATCCTGAGACCCTACCTATAGCTTGAGATGTGATATCCAACTCCTTCCCATTCCAATTCTGAGACCCTTCCTATACCATGAGTCTTGATATCTCAATGCTTCTAATACAAAACCTGAGACCCGTCCTATAACATGAGATGTGATATCCAAATCCTTCCCCTTCCAAACCTTAGACCCTTCCTTTATCATGAGATGTGATATCCAATTCCTTCCCATTCCAATCCTGAGACCCTTCCGATATCATGAGATTTGTTATCTCAATGCTTCGAATATCAAACTTGAGACCCTCCCTATAGCATGAGATGTGACATCCAAGTCCTCCCCATTCCAATCCTGAGACTCTTCCTATAGCATGAGATGTGATATCTCAATGCTTCTAATACCAAACCTGAGACCCTTCCTATAACATGAGATGGGATATCCAACTCCTTCCCATTCCAATCCTGAGACCCTTCCGATAGCAGAGATGTGATATCTCAATGCTTATACCAAACCTGAGACCCTTCCTATGGCCTGATTTGTCATATACAACTCCTTCCCATTCCAATCCTGAGACCCTTCCTATAGCATGAGATGTGATATCTCAATGCTTATACCAAATCCGAGACCCTTCCTATAGCATGAGATGTGATATCCAACTCCTTCCCATTCCAATCCTGAGACCCTTCCTATAGCATGAGATGTGATGTCTCAATGCTTCTAATACCAAACCTGAGATCCTTCTGATAGCATGAGATGTGATATCTCAATGCTTCTAGTACCAAACCTGAGATCCTTCATTTAACATGAGATGTGATTTCCAAATCCTTCCACTTCCAAACCTGAGACACTCCCTTTAGCATGAGATGTGATATCCAACTCCTTCCCATTCCAATCCTGAGACCCTTCTGATAGCATGAGATGTGATATTTCAATGCCTCTAATACCAAACCTGAGATCCTACCTCTAACATGAAATGTGATATCCATCTCCTTCCCTTTCCAAACCTGAGACCCTGCCTATAGCATGAGATGTGATATCAAAAGTCCTTCCCATTCCAATCCTGAGACCCTTCCTATAGCATGTGATGTGATATCTCAATGCTTATACCAAACCTGAGACCCTTCCTATGGCATGAGATGTCATATACAACTCCTTCCCATTCCAATCCTGAGACCCTTCCTATAGCATGAGATGTGATATCTCAATGCTTATACCAAACCTGAGACCCTTCCTATAGCATGAGATGTGATATCCAACTTCTTCCCATTCCAATCCTGAGACCCTTCCTATAACATGAGATGTGATGTCTCAATGCTTCTAATACCAAACCTGAGACCCTTCCTATAACATGAGATGGGATATCCAACTCCTTCCCATTCCAATCCTGAGACCCTTCCTATAGCAGAGATGTGATATCTCAATGCTTATACCAAACCTGAGACCCTTCCTATGGCCTGAGATGTCATATACAACTCCTTCCCATTCCAATCCTGAGACCGTTCCTATAGCATGAGATGTGATATCGCAATGCTTATACCAAATCTGAGACCCTTCCTATAGCATGAGATGTGATATCCAACTCCTTCCCATTCCAATCCTGAGACCCTTCCTATAGCATGAGATGTGATGTCTCAATGCTTCTAATACCAAACCTGAGATCCTTCCTATAACATGAGATGTGATATCCAACTCTTTCCCATTCCAATCCTGAGACCCTTAAGATAGCATGAGATGTGATATCTCAATGCCTCTAATACCAAACCTGAGATACTTCTGATAGCATGAGATGTGATATCTCAATGCTTCTAATACCAAACCTGAGATCCTTCCTATAACATGAGATGTGATTTCCAAATCCTTCCCCTTCCAAACCTGAGACCCTCCCTTTAGCATGAGATGTGATATCCAACTCCTTCCCATTCCAATCCTGAGACCCTTCTGATAGCATGAGATGTGATATTTCAATGCCTCTAATACCAAACCTGAGATCCTACCTCTAACATGAAATGTGATATCCATCTCCTTCCCTTTCCAAACCTGAGACCCTGCCTATAGCATGAGATGTGATATCCAAGTCCTTCCCATTACAATCCTGAGACCCTTCCTATAGCATGTGATGTGATATCTCAATGCTTATACCAAACCTGAGACCCTTCCTATGGCATGAGATGTCATATACAACTCCTTCCCATTCCAATCCTGAGACCCTTCCTATAGCATGAGATGTGATATCTCAATGCTTATACCAAACCTGAGACCCTTCCTATAGCATGAGATGTGATATCCAACTTCTTCCCATTCCAATCCTGAGACCCTTCCTATAACATGAGATGTGATGTCTCAATGCTTCTAATACCAAACCTGAGATCTTTCCTATAACATGAGATGTGATATCCAACTCCTTCCCATTCCAATCCTGAGACCCTTCCTATAGCATGAGATGTGATATCTCAAGGCCTCTAATACCAAACCTGAGATCGTTCCTCTAACATGAAATGTGATATCCAACTCCTTCCCCTTCCAAACCTGAGAGCCTTCCTATAGCATGAGATATGATAGCCAAGTCCTTCCAATTCCAATCCTGAGACCCTTCCTATAACATGAAATGTGATATCCAACTCCTTCCCATTCCAACCTGAGACCCTTCCTATAGCATGAGATGGGATATCTCAATGCTTCTAATACCAAACCTGAGACTCTTCCTATAACATGAGATGGGATATCCAACTCCTTCCCATTCCAATCCTGAGACCCTTCCGATAGCAGAGATGTGATATCTCAATGCTTATACCAAACCTGAGACCCTTCCTATGGCCTGAGATGTGATATCCAACTGCTTCCCATTCCAATCCTGAGACCCTTCCTATAGCATGAGATGTGATATCTCAATGCTTATACCAAATCTGAGACCCTTCCTATAGCATGAGATGTGATATCCAACTCCTTCCCATTCCAATCCTGAGACCCTTCCTATAGCATGAGATGTGATGTCTCAATGCTTCTAATACCAAACCTGAGATCCTTCCTATAACATGAGATGTGATATCCAACTCCTTCCGATTCCAATCCTGAGACCCTTATGATAGCATGAGATGTGATATCTCAATGCTTCTAATACCAAACCTGAGATCCTTCCTATAACATGAGATGTGATTTCCAAATCCTTCCCCTTCCAAACCTGAGACCCTCCCTTTAGCATGAGATGTGATATCCAACTCCTTCCCATTCCAATCCTGAGACCCTTCTGATAGCATGAGATGTGATATCTCAATGCCTCTAATTCCAAACCTGAGATCCTACCTCTAACATGAAATGTGATATCCATCTCCTTCCCTTTCCAAACCTGAGACCCTGTCTATAGCATGAGATGTCATATACAACTCCTTCCCATTCCAATCCTGAGACCCTTCCTATAGCACGAGATGTGATATCTCAATGCTTATACCAAACCTGAGACCCTTCCTATAGCATGAGATGTGATATCCAACTCCTTCCCATTCCAATCCTGAGACCCTTCCTTTAGCATGAGATGTGATATCCAACTCCTTCCCATTCCAATCCTGAGACCCTTCCTATAGCCTGAGATGTGATGTCTCAATGCCTCTAATACCAAACCTGAGATCCTTCCTCTAACATGAAATGTGATATCCAACTCCTTCCCTTTCCAAACCTGAGAGCCTATCTATAGCATGAGATGTGATATCCAAGTCCTTCCCATTCCAATCCTGAGACACTTCCGATAGCAGAGATGTGATATCTCAATGCTTATACCAAACCTGAGACCCTTCTTATAACATGAGATGTGATATCCAACTCCTTCCCGTTCCAAACCTGAGACCCTTCCTTTAGCATGAGATGTGATATCCAGCTCCTTCCCATTCCAATCCTGAGACACTTCCGATAGCAAGAGATGTGATATCTCAATGCTTCTAATATCAAAACTGAGACACTCCCTATAGCATGATATGTGATATCTAAGTCCTTCCCATTCCAATCCTGAGACCCTTCCTATAGCATGAGATGTGATATCTCAATGCTTCTACCAAACCTGAGACCCTTCCTTTAGCATGAGATGTGATAACCAACTCCTTCCCATTCCAATCCTGAGACCCTTCCTATAGCATGAGATGTGATATCTCGATACTTCTAATACCAAACCTGAGATCCTTCCGATAACATGAGATGTGATATCCAAATCCTTCCCCTTCCAAACCTGAGACCCTCCCTTTAGCATGAGATGTGATATCCAACTCCTTCCCATTCCAATCCTGAGACCCTTCTGATAGCATGAGATGTGATATCTCAATGCTTCTATACCAAACCTGAGATCCTTCCGATAGCATGAGATGTGATATCTGAATGCTTCTAATACCAAACCTGAGATCCTTCCTATAACATGAGATGTGATATCCAAATCCTTCCCCTTCCAAACCTGAGACCCTCCCTTTAGCATGAGATGTGATATCCAACTCCTTCCCATTCCAATCCTGAGACCCTTCCGATATCATGAGATTTGTTATCTCAATGCTTCTAATATCAAACTTGAGACCCTCCCTATAGCATGAGATGTGACATCCAAGTCCTCCCCATTCCAATCCTGAGACTCTTCCTATAGCATGAGATGTGATATCTCAATGCTTCTAATACCAAACCTGAGACCCTTCCTATAACATGAGATGGGATATCCAACTCCTTCCCATTCCAATCCTGAGACCCTTCCGATAGCAGAGATGTGATATCTCAATGCTTATGCCAAACCTGAGACCCTTCCTATGGCCTGATTTGTCATATACAACTCCTTCCCATTCCAATCCTGAGACCCTTCCTATAGCATGAGATGTGATATCTCAATGCTTGTACCAAATCCGAGACCCTTCCTATAGCATGAGATGTGATATCCAACTCCTTCCCATTCCAATCCTGAGACCCTTCCTATAGCATGAGATGTGATGTCTCAATGCTTCTAATACCAAACCTGAGATCCTTCTGATAGCATGAGATGTGATATCTCAATGCTTCTAGTACCAAACCTGAGATCCTTCCTATAACATGAGATGTGATTTCCAAATCCTTCCACTTCCAAACCTGAGACACTCCCTTTAGCATGAGATGTGATATCCAACTCCTTCCCATTCCAATCCTGAGACCCTTCTGATAGCATGAGATGTGATATTTCAATGCCTCTAATACCAAACCTGAGATCCTACCTCTAACATGAAATGTGATATCCATCTCCTTCCCTTTCCAAACCTGAGACCCTGCCTATAGCATGAGATGTGATATCAAAAGTCCTTCCCATTCCAATCCTGAGACCCTTCCTATAGCATGTGATGTGATATCTCAATGCTTATACCAAACCTGAGACCCTTCCTATGGCATGAGATGTCATATACAACTCCTTCCCATTCCAATCCTGAGACCCTTCCTATAGCATGAGATGTGATATCTCAATGCTTATACCAAACCTGAGACCCTTCCTATAGCATGAGATGTGATATCCAACTTCTTCCCATTCCAATCCTGAGACCCTTCCTATAACATGAGATGTGATGTCTCAATGCTTCTAATACCAAACCTGAGACCCTTCCTATAACATGAGATGGGATATCCAACTCCTTCCCATTCCAATCCTGTGACCCTTCCGATAGCAGAGATGTGATATCTCAATGCTTATACCAAACCTGAGACCCTTCCTATGGCCTGAGATGTCATATACAACTCCTTCCCATTCCAATCCTGAGACCGTTCCTATAGCATGAGATGTGATATCTCAATGCTTATACCAAATCTGAGACCCTTCCTATAGCATGAGATGTGATATCCAACTCCTTCCCATTCCAATCCTGAGACCCTTCCTATAGCATGAGATGTGATGTCTCAATGCTTCTAATACCAAACCTGAGATCCTTCCTATAACATGAGATGTGATATCCAACTCCTTCCCATTCCAATCCTGAGACCCTTATGATAGCATGAGATGTGATATCTCAATGCCTCTAATAACAAACCTGAGATACTTCCGATAGCATGAGATGTGATATCTCAATGCTTCTAATACCAAACCTGAGATCATTCCTATAACATGAGATGTGATTTCCAAATCCTTCCCCTTCCAAACCTGAGACCCTCCCTTTAGCATGAGATGTGATATCCAACTCCTTCCCATTCCAATCCTGAGACCCTTCTGATAGCATGAGATGTGATATTTCAATGCCTCTAATACCAAACCTGAGATCCTACCTCTAACATGAAATGTGATATCCATCTCCTTCCCTTTCCAAACCTGAGACCCTGCCTATAGCATGAGATGTGATATCCAAGTCCTTCCCATTACAATCCTGAGACCCTTCCTATAGCATGTGATGTGATATCTCAATGCTTATACCAAACCTGAGACCCTTCCTATGGCATGAGATGTCATATACAACTCCTTCCCATTCCAATCCTGAGACCCTTCCTATAGCATGCGATGTGATATCTCAATGCTTATACCAAACCTGAGACCCTTCCTATAGCATGAGATGTGATATCCAACTTCTTCCCATTCCAATCCTGAGACCATTCCTATAACATGAGATGTGATGTCTCAATGCTTCTAATACCAAACCTGAGATCTTTCCTATAACATGAGATGTGATA
The DNA here is from genome assembly GCF_040938575.1 of Ambystoma mexicanum. NCBI lineage: Eukaryota > Metazoa > Chordata > Amphibia > Caudata > Ambystomatidae > Ambystoma > Ambystoma mexicanum. The sequence goes on along the minus strand of NW_027182455.1, from coordinate 13,963,822 downwards.
TCCAACTCCTTCCCATTCCAATCCTGAGACCCTTCCTATAGCATGAGATGTGATATCTCAAGGCCTCTAATACCAAACCTGAGATCGTTCCTCTAACATGAAATGTGATATCCAACTCCTTCCCCTTCCAAACCTGAGAGCCTTCCTATAGCATGAGCTATGATAGCCAAGTCCTTCCAATTCCAATCCTGAGACCCTTCCTATAACATGAAATGTGATATCCAACTCCTTCCCATTCCAACCTGAGACCCTTCCTATAGCATGAGATGGGATATCTCAATGCTTCTAATACCAAACCTGAGACTCTTCCTATAACATGAGATGGGATATCCAACTCCTTCCCATTCCAATCCTGAGACCCTTCCGATAGCAGAGATGTGATATCTCAATGCTTATACCAAACCTGAGACCCTTCCTATGGCCTGAGATGTGATATCCAACTGCTTCCCATTCCAATCCTGAGACCCTTCCTATAGCATGAGATGTGATATCTCAATGCTTATACCAAATCTGAGACCCTTCCTATAGCATGAGATGTGATATCCAACTCCTTCCCATTCCAATCCTGAGACCCTTCCTATAGCATGAGATGTGATGTCTCAATGCTTCTAATACCAAACCTGAGATCCTTCCTATAACATGAGATGTGATATCCAACTCCTTCCGATTCCAATCCTGAGACCCTTATGATAGCATGAGATGTGATATCTCAATGATTCTAATACCAAACCTGAGATCCTTCCTATAACATGAGATGTGATTTCCAAATCCTTCCCCTTCCAAACCTGAGACCCTCCCTTTAGCATGAGATGTGATATCCAACTCCTTCCCATTCCAATCCTGAGACCCTTCTGATAGCATGAGATGTGATATCTCAATGCCTCTAATTCCAAACCTGAGATCCTACCTCTAACATGAAATGTGATATCCATCTCCTTCCCTTTCCAAACCTGAGACCCTGTCTATAGCATGAGATGTCATATACAACTCCTTCCCATTCCAATCCTGAGACCCTTCCTATAGCACGAGATGTGATATCTCAATGCTTATACCAAACCTGAGACCCTTCCTATAGCATGAGATGTGATATCCAACTCCTTCCCATTCCAATCCTGAGACCCTTCCTTTAGCATGAGATGTGATATCCAACTCCTTCCCATTCCAATCCTGAGACCCTTCCTATAGCCTGAGATGTGATATCTCAATGCCTCTAATACCAAACCTGAGATCCTTCCTCTAACATGAAATGTGATATCCAACTCCTTCCCGTTCCAAACCTGAGACCCTTCCTTTAGCATGAGATGTGATATCCAGCTCCTTCCCATTCCAATCCTGAGACACTTCCGATAGCATGAGATGTGATATCTCAATGCTTCTAATATCAAAACTGAGACCCGCCCTATAGCATGATATGTGATATCTAAGTCCTTCCCATTCCAAACCTGAGACCCTTCCTATAGCATGAGATGTGATATCTCAATGCTTATACCAAACCTGAGACCCTTCTTATAGCATGAGATGTGATATCCAACTTCTTCCCATTCCAATCCTGAGACCCTTCCTATAACATGAGATGTGATGTCGCAATGCTTCTAATACCAAACCTGAGATCTTTCCTATAACATGAGATGTGATATCCAACTCCTTCCCATTCCAATCCTGAGACCCTTCCTATAGCATGAGATGTGATATCACAATGCTTATACCAAACCTGAGACCGTCCCTTTAGCTTGAGATGTGATATCCAACTCCTTCCCATTCCAATCCTGAGACCCTTCCTATAGCATGAGATGTGATATCTCAAGGCCTCTAATGCCAAACCTGAGATCGTTCCTCTAACATGAAATGTGATATCCAACTCCTTCCCCTTCCAAACCTGAGAGCCTTCCTATAGCATGAGATATGATAGCCAAGTCCTTCCAATTCCAATCCTGAGACCCTTCCTATAACATGAAATGTGATATCCAACTCCTTCCCATTCCAACCTGAGACCCTTCCTATAGCATGAGATGGGATATCTCAATGCTTCTAATACCAAACCTGAGACTCTTCCTATAACATGAGATGGGATATCCAACTCATTCCCATTCCAATCCTGAGACCCTTCCGATAGCAGAGATGTGATATCTCAATGCTTATACCAAACCTGAGACCCTTCCTATGGCCTGAGATGTCATATACAACTCCTTCCCATTCCAATCCTGAGACCCTTCCTATAGCATGAGATGTGATATCTCAATGCTTATACCAAATCTGAGACCCTTCCTATAGCATGAGATGTGATATCCAACTCCTTCCCATTCCAATCCTGAGACCCTTCCTATAGCATGAGATGTGATGTCTCAATGCTTCTAATACCAAACCTGAGATCCTTCCTATAACATGAGATGTGATATCCAACTCCTTCTCATTCCAATCCTGAGACCCTTATGATAGCATGAGATGTGATATCTCAATGCCTCTAATACCAAACCTGAGATACTTCCGATAGCATGAGATGTGATATCTCAATGCTTCTAATACCAAACCTGAGATCCTTCCTATAACATGAGATGTGATTTCCAAATCCTCCCCCTTCCAAACCTGAGACCCTCCCTTTAGCATGAGATGTGATATCCAACTCCTTCCCATTCCAATCCTGAGACCCTTCTGATAGCATGAGATGTGATATCTCAATGCCTCTAATTCCAAACCTGAGATCCTACCTCTAACATGAAATGTGATATCCATCTCCTTCCCTTTCCAAACCTGAGACCCTGCCTATAGCATGAGATGTGATATCCAAGTCCTTCCCATTCCAATCCTGAGACCTTCCTATAGCATGTGATGTGATATCTCAATGCTTATACCAAACCTGAGACCCTTCCTATGGCATGAGATGTCATATACAACTCCTTCCCATTCCAATCCTGAGACCCTTCCTATAGCATGAGATGTGATATCTCAATGCTTATACCAAACCTGAGACCCTTCCTATAGCATGAGATGTGATATCCAACTTCTTCCCATTCCAATCCTGAGACCCTTCCTATAACATGAGATGTGATGTCTCAATGCTTCTAATACCAAACCTGAGATCCTTCCTATAACATGAGATGTGATATCCAACTCCTTCCCATTCCAATCCTGAGACCCTTCCTATAGCATGAGATGTGATATCTCAAGGCCTCTAATACCAAACCTGAGATCCTTCCTCTAACATGAAATGTGATATCCAACTCTTTCCCCTCCCAAACCTGAGAGCCTTCCTATAGCATGAGATATGATATCCAAATCCTTCCCATTCCAATCCTGAGACCCTTCCTATAACATGAAATGTGATATCCTACTCCTTCCCATTCCATCCTGGGACCCTTCCTATATCATGAGATTGGATATCTCAATGCTTCTAATACCAAACCTGAGACCCTTCCTATAACATGAGATGGGAATATCCAACTCCTTCCCATTCCAATCCTGAGACCCTTCCGATAGCAGAGATGTGATATCTCAATGCTTATACCAAACCTGAGATCCTTCCTATAACATGAGATGTGATATCCAACTCCTTCCCATTCCAATCCTGAGAGCCTTCCTATAGCATGAGATGTGATATCCAAATCCTTCCCATTCCAATCCTGAGACCCTTCCTATAACATGAAATGTGATATCCTACTCCTTCCCATTCCATCTTGGGACCCTTCCTATATCATGAGATGGGAATATCCAACTCCTTCCCATTCCAATCCTGAGACCCTTCCGATAGCAGAGATGTGATATCTCAATGCTTATACCAAACCTGAGATCCTTCCTATAACATGAGATGTGATATCCAACTCCTTCCCATTCCAATCCTGAGACACTTCCTATAGCATGAGATGTGATATCTCAATGCTTATACCAAATCTGAGACCCTTCCTATAGCATGAGATGTGATATCCAACTCCTTCCCATTCCAATCCTGAGACCCTTCCTATAGCATGAGATGTGATATCTCAAGGCCTCTAATACCAAACCTGAGATCCTTCCTCTAACATGAAATGTGATATCCAACTCTTTCCCCTTCCAAACCTGAGAGCCTTCCTATAGCATGAGATATTTTATTTATTTATTTTATTTGCATTTGTTAAGCGCACTTGCAGCCCATGAGGCATCGAGGCGCTGTTACAGAGGAAACACAGATTTTTTTTGTCTTAGTTACGTATTTATAACGCGCTTAAACACTCAGAGGTTTCTAAGCGTGGACCCGGGGATCGAACCTGTTGTTGCTTTGTGTCGTCTTGCTTCCAAGACGCGCACGCTGCCGCTGTGCTATCCTCCCGGGACATCCTATAATATGATAGCCAAGTCCTTCCAATTCCAATCCTGAGACCCTTCCGATAGCAGAGATGTGATATCTCAATGCTTATACCAAACCTGAGACCCTTCCTATGGCCTGAGATGTCATATACAACTCCTTCCCATTCCAATCCTGAGACCCTTTCTTTAGCATGAGATGTGATATCTCAATGCTTATACCAAATCTGAGACCCTTCCTATAGCATGAGATGTGATATCCAATTCCTTCCCATTCCAATCCTGAGACCCTTCCTATAGCATGAGATGTGATATCTCAATGCTTATACCAAACCTGAGAGCCTACCTATAGCATGAGATGTGATATCCAAGTCCATCCCATTCCAATCCTTAGACCCTTCCTACAGCATGCGATGTGATATCTCAATGATTCTAATACCAAACCAGAGACTCTTCCTATAACATGAGATGGGATATCCAACTCCTTCCCGTTCCAAACCTGAGACACTAACTATAGCATATGTGATATCCAACTGCTTCCCATTCCAAACATGAGACCCTTCCTATAGCAAGAAAGTAATATCCAACTCCTACCCATTCCAATCCTGAGACCCTTCCTATAGCAAGAGATGTGATATCCAAATCCTTCCCATTCCAATCCTGAGACCCTTCCTATAACATGAGATGTGATATCCAACTCCTTCCCATTCAAATCCTGAGACCCTTCCTATAGCATGAGAAGGGATATCCAACTCCTTCCCAATCCAATCCTGAGACCCTTCCAATAGCAGAAACGTGATATCTCAATGCTTCTACCAAACCTGAGACCCTTCCTTTAGCATGAGATGTGGTATCCAAATCCTTCACATTCCAATCCTGAGACCCTTCCTATAGCATGAGATGTGATATCTCAATGCTTCTAATACCAAACCTGAGATTCTTCCTATAACATGAGATGTGATATCCAATTCCTTCCCATTCCAAACCTGAGACCCTTCCTATAGCAAGAGATGTGATATCCAAATCCTTCCCATTCCAATCCTGAGACCCTTCCTATAACATGAGATGTGATATCCAACTCCTTCCCATTCAAATCCTGAGACCCTTCCTATAGCATGAGAAGGGATATCCAACTCCTTCCCAATCCAATCCTGAGACCCTTCCAATAGCAGAAACGTGATATCTCAATGCTTCTACCAAACCTGAGACCCTTCCTTTAGCATGAGATGTGGTATCCAAATCCTTCACATTCCAATCCTGAGACCCTTCCTATAGCATGAGATGTGATGTCTCAATGCATCTAATACCAAACCTGAGATCCTTCCTATAACATGAGATGTGATATCCAACTCCTTCCATTCCAATCCTGAGACCCGTCCTATAGCATGAGATGTGATATCTCAATGCTTATACCAAACCTGAGACCCTTCCTATAGCATGAGATGTGATATCCAACTCCTTCCATTCCAATCCTGAGACCCGTCCTATAGCATGAGATGTGATATCTCAATGCTTCTAATACCAAACCTGAGATCCTTCCTCTAACATGAAATGTGATATCCAACTCCTTCCCTTTCCAAACCTGAGACCCTTCCTTTAGCATGAGATGTGATATCTCAATGCTTATACCAAATCTGAGACCCTTCCTATAGCATGAGATGTGATATCCAAATCCTTCCCATTCCAATCCTGAGACCCTTCCTATAGCATGAGATGTGATACCTCAATGCTTATACCAAACCTGAGAGCCTACCTATAGCATGAGATGTGATGTCCAAGTCCATCCCATTCCAATCCTTAGACCCTTCCAACAGCATGCGATGTGATATCTCAATGATTCTAATACCAAACCAGAGACTCTTCCTATAACATGAGATGGGATATCCAACTCCTTCCCATTCCAATCCTGAGCCGCTTCCGATAGCAGAGATGTGATATCTCAATGCTTATACCAAACCTGAGACCCTTCCTATAACATGAGATGTGATATCCAACTCCTTCCCGTTCCAAACCTGAGACACTAACTATAGCATATGTGATATCCAACTCCTTCCCATTCCAAACATGAGACCCTTCCTATAGCAAGAAAGTAATATCCAACTCCTACCCATTCCAATCCTGAGACCCTTCCTATAGCAAGAGATGTGATATCCAAACCCTTCCCATTCCAATCCTGAGACCCTTCCTATAACATGAGATGTGATATCCAACTCCTTACCATTCCAACCTGAGACACTTCCTATAGCATGAGAAGGGATATCCAACTCCTTCCCAATCCAATCCTGAGACCCTTCCGATAGCAGAGATGTGATATCTCAATGCTTATACCAAACCTGAGACCCTTCCTATGGCATGAGATGTGATATCCAACTCCTTGCCATTCAAATCCTGAGACCCTTCCTATAGCATGAGAAGGGATATCCAACTCCTTCCCAATCCAATCCTGAGACCCTTCCGATAGCAGAGACGTGATATCTCAATGCTTCTACCAAACCTGAGACCCTTCCTTTAGCATGAGATGTGATATCCAAATCCTTCACATTCCAATCCTGAGACCCTTCCTATAGCATGAGATGTGACATCCAAGTCCTCCCCATTCCAATCCTGAGACCCTTCCTATAGCATGAGATGTGATATCTCAATGCTTCTAATACCAAACCTGAGACCCTTCCTATAACATGAGATGGGATATCCAACTCCTTCCCATTCCAATCCTGAGACCCTTCCGATAGCAGAGATGTGATATCTCAATGCTTATACCAATCCTGAGACCCTTCCTATGGCCTGAGATGTCATATACAACTCCTTCCCAATCCAATCCTGAGACCCTTCCTATAGCATGAGATGTGATATCTCAATGCTTATACCAAATGTGAGACCCTTCCTATAGCATGAGATGTGATATCCAACTCCTTCCCATTCCAATCCTGAGACCCTTCCTATAGCATGAGATGTGATGTCTCAATGCTTCTAATACCAAACCTGAGATCCTTCCTATAACATGAGATGTGATATCCAACTCCTTCCCATTCCAATCCTGAGACCCTTCCTATAGCATGAGATGTGATGTCTCAATGCTTCTAATACCAAACCTGAGAACCTTCCTACAGCATGCGATGTGATATCTCAATGCTTCTAATACCAAACCTGAGACCAGTCCTATAACATGAGATTGGATATCCAACTCCTTCCCCTTCCAATCCTGAGACTCTTCCTATAGCTTGAGATGTGATATCCAACTCCTTCACATTCCAATTCTGAGACCCTTCCTATGCCATGAGACTTGATATCTCAATGCTTCTAATACCAAACCTGAGACCCGTCCTATAACATGAGATGTGATATCCAAATCTTTCCCCTTCCAAACCTTAGACCCTTCCTTTATCATGAGATGTGATATCCAACTCCTTCCCATTCCAATCCTGAGACCCTTCCGATATCATGAGATTTGTTATCTCAATGCTTCTAATATCAAACTTGAGACCCTCCCTATAGCATGAGATGTGACATCCAAGTCCTCCCCATTCCAATCCTGAGACCCTTCCTATAGCATGAGATGTGATATCTCAATGCTTCTAATACCAAACCTGAGACCCTTCCTATAACATGAGATGGGATATCCAACTCCTTCCCATTCCAATCCTGAGACCCTTCCGATAGCAGATATGTGATATCTCAATGCTTATACCAATCCTGAGACCCTTCCTATGGCCTGAGATGTCATATACAACTCCTTCCCAATCCAATCCTGAGACCCTTCCTATAGCATGAGATGTGATATTTCAATGCTTATACCAAATGTGAGACCCTTCCTATAGCATGAGATGTGATATCCAACTCCTTCCCATTCCAATCCTGAGACCCTTCCTATAGCATGAGATGTGATGTCTCAATGCTTCTAATACCAAACCTGAGATCCTTCCTATAACATGAGATGTGATATCCAACTCCTTCCCATTCCAATCCTGAGACCCTTCCTATAGCATGAGATGTGATGTCTCAATGCTTCTAATACCAAACCTGAGAACCTTCCTACAGCATGCGATGTGATATCTCAATGCTTCTAATACCAAACCTGAGACCAGTCCTATAACATGAGATTGGATATCCAACTCCTTCCCCTTCCAAACCTGAGACCCTTCCTATAGCATGAGATGTGATATCCAACTTCTTCCCATTCCAATCCTGAGACCATTCCTATAACATGAGATGTGATGTCTCAATGCTTCTAATACCAAACCTGAGATCTTTCCTATAACATGAGATGTGATATCCAACTCCTTCCCATTCCAATCCTGAGACCCTTCCTATAGCATGAGATGTGCTATCTCAATGCTTATACCAAACCTGAGACCCTTCCTAAAGCTTGAGATGTGATATCCAACTCCTTCCCATTCCAATCCTGAGACCCTTCCTATAGCATGAGATGTGATATCTCAAGGCCTCTAATACCAAACCTGAGATCCTTCCTCTAACATGAAATGTGATATCCAACTCCTTCCCCTTCCAAACCTGAGAGCCTTCCTATAGCATGAGATATGATATCCAAGTCCTTCCCATTCCAATCCTGAGACCCTTCCTATAACATGAAATGTGATATCCAACTCCTTCCCATTCCAACCTGAGACCCTTCCTATAGCATGAGATGGGATATCCAACTCCTTCCAAATCCAATACTGATACCCTTCCAATAGCATGAGATGTGATATCCCAATGCTTCTACCAAACCTGAGACCCTTCCTTTAGCATGAGATGTGATATCCAAATCCTTCACATTCCAATCCTGAGACCCTTCCTATAGCATGAGATGTGATATCTCAATGCTTCTAATACCAAACCTGAGATCCTGCCTATAACATGAGATGTGATATCCAATTCCTTCCCATTCCAAACCTGAGACCCTTCCTATTGGATGAGATGTGATATCCAACTCCTTCCCATTCCAACCCTGAGACCCTTCCTACAGCATGAGATGTGATGTCTCAATGCTTCTAATACCAAACCTGAGATCCTTACTATAACATGAGATGTGATATCCAACTCCTTCCATTCCAATCCTGAGACCCGTCCTATAGCATGAGATGTGATATCTCAATGCTTATACCAAACCTGAGACCCTTCCTATAGCATGAGATGTGATATCCAACTACTTCCCATTCCAATCCTGAGACCCTTCCTATAGCATGAGATGTGATATCTCAATGCTTCTAATACCAAACCTGAGATCCTTCCTCTAACATGAAATGTGATATCCAACTCCTTCCCTTTCCAAACCTAGGAGCCTATCTATAGCATGAGATGTGATATCCAAGTCCTTCCCATTCCAACCCTTAGACCCTTCCTACAGCATGCAATATGATATCTCAATGATTCTAATAACAAACCTGAGACCCGTCCTATAACATGAGATGGGATATCCAACTCCTTCCCATTCCAATCCTGAGACACTTCCGATAGCAGAGATGTGATATCTCAATGCTTATACCAAACCTGAGACCCTTCCTATAACATGAGATGTGATATCCAAATCCTTCCCGTTCCAAACCTGAGACCCTTCCTTTAGCATGAGATGTGATATCCAGCTCCTTCCCATTCCAATCCTGAGACCCTTCCTATAGCATGAGATGTGATATCTCAATGCTTCTAATACCAAACCTGAGATCCTTCCTCTAACATGAAATGTGATATCCAACTCCTTCCCTTTCCAAACCGAAGAGCCTATCTATAGCATGAGATGTGATATCCAAGTCCATCCCATTCCAATCCTTAGACCCTTCCTACAGCATGCGATGTGATATCTCAATGATTCTAATACCAAACCAGAGACTCGTCCTATAACATGAGATGGGATATCCAACTCCTTCCCATTCCAATCCTGAGCCACTTCCGATAGCAGAGATGTGATATCTCAATGCTTATACCAAACCTGAGACCCTTCCTGTAACATGAGATGTGATATCCAACTCCTTCCCGTTCCAAACCTGAGACACTAACTATAGCATATGTGATATCCAACTCCTTCCCATTCCAAACATGAGACCCTTCCTATAGCAAGAAAGTAATATCCAACTCCTACCCATTCCAATCCTGAGACCCTTCCTATAGCAAGAGATGTGATATCCAAATCCTTCCCATTCCAATCCTGAGACCCTTCCTATAGCATGAGAAGGGATATCCAACTCCTTCCCAATCCAATCCTGAGACCCTTCCGATAGCAGAGATGTGATATCTCAATGCTTATACCAAACCTGAGACCCTTCCAATAGCATGAGATGTGATATCCAACTCCTTCCCATTCCAATCCTGAGACCCTTCCTATAGCATGAGATGTGATGTCTCAATGCTTCTAATACCAAACCTGAGATCCTTCCTATAACATGAGATGTGATATCCAACTCCTTCCCATTCCAATCCTGAGACCCTTCCTATAGCATGAGATGTGATGTCTCAATGCTTCTAATACCAAACCTGAGAACCTTCCTACAGCATGCGATGTGATATCTCAATGCTTCTAATACCAAACCTGAGACCAGTCCTATAACATGAGATTGGATATCCAACTCCTTCCCCTTCCAAACCTGAGACCCTTCCTATAGCATGAGATGTGATATCCAACTTCTTCCCATTCCAATCCTGAGACCATTCCTATAACATGAGATGTGATGTCTCAATGCTTCTAATACCAAACCTGAGATCTTTCCTATAACATGAGATGTGATATCCAACTCCTTCCCATTCCAATCCTGAGACCCTTCCTATAGCATGAGATGTGCTATCTCAATGCTTATACCAAACCTGAGACCCTTCCTAAAGCTTGAGATGTGATATCCAACTCCTTCCCATTCCAATCCTGAGACCCTTCCTATAGCATGAGATGTGATATCTCAAGGCCTCTAATACCAAACCTGAGATCCTTCCTCTAACATGAAATGTGATATCCAACTCCTTCCCCTTCCAAACCTGAGAGCCTTCCTATAGCATGAGATATGATATCCAAGTCCTTCCCATTCCAATCCTGAGACCCTTCCTATAACATGAAATGTGATATCCAACTCCTTCCCATTCCAACCTGAGACCCTTCCTATAGCATGAGATGGGATATCCAACTCCTTCCAAATCCAATACTGATACCCTTCCAATAGCATGAGATGTGATATCCCAATGCTTCTACCAAACCTGAGACCCTTCCTTTAGCATGAGATGTGATATCCAAATCCTTCACATTCCAATCCTGAGACCCTTCCTATAGCATGAGATGTGATATCTCAATGCTTCTAATACCAAACCTGAGATCCTGCCTATAACATGAGATGTGATATCCAATTCCTTCCCATTCCAAACCTGAGACCCTTCCTATTGGATGAGATGTGATATCCAACTCCTTCCCATTCCAACCCTGAGACCCTTCCTACAGCATGAGATGTGATGTCTCAATGCTTCTAATACCAAACCTGAGATCCTTACTATAACATGAGATGTGATATCCAACTCCTTCCATTCCAATCCTGAGACCCGTCCTATAGCATGAGATGTGATATCTCAATGCTTATACCAAACCTGAGACCCTTCCTATAGCATGAGATGTGATATCCAACTACTTCCCATTCCAATCCTGAGACCCTTCCTATAGCATGAGATGTGATATCTCAATGCTTCTAATACCAAACCTGAGATCCTTCCTCTAACATGAAATGTGATATCCAACTCCTTCCCTTTCCAAACCTAGGAGCCTATCTATAGCATGAGATGTGATATCCAAGTCCTTCCCATTCCAACCCTTAGACCCTTCCTACAGCATGCAATATGATATCTCAATGATTCTAATAACAAACCTGAGACCCGTCCTATAACATGAGATGGGATATCCAACTCCTTCCCATTCCAATCCTGAGACCCTTCCGATAGCAGAGATGTGATATCTCAATGCTTATACCAAACCTGAGACCCTTCCTATAGCATGAGAAGGGATATCCAACTCCTTCCCAATCCAATCCTGAGACCCTTCCGATAGCAGAGACGTGATATCTCAATGCTTCTACCAAACCTGAGACCCTTCCTTTAGCATGAGATGTGATATCCAAATCCTTCACATTCCAATCCTGAGACCCTTCCTATAGCATGAGAAGGGATATCTCAATGCTTCTAATACCAAACCTGAGATCCTTCCTATAACATGAGATGTGATATCCAATTCCTTCCCATTCCAATCCTGAGACCCTTCCGATAGCAGAGATGTGATATCTCAATGCTTATACCAAACCTGAGACCCTTCCTATGGCCTGAGATGTCATATACAACTCCTTCCCATTCCAATCCTGAGACCCTTCCTATAGCATGAGATGTGATATCTCAATGCTTATACCAAATCTGAGACCCTTCCTATAGCATGAGATGTGATATCCAACTCCTTCCCATTCCAATCCTGAGACCCTTCCTATAGCATGAGATGTGATGTCTCAATGCTTCTAATACCAAACCTGAGATCCTTCCTATAACATCAGATGTGATATCCAACTCCTTCCCATTCCAATCCTGAGACCCCTATGAAAGCATGAGATGTGATATCTCAATGCTTCTAATACCAAACCTGAGATCCTTCCTATAACATGAGATGTGATTTCCAAATCCTTCCCCTTCCAAACCTGAGACCCTCCCTTTAGCATGAGATGTGATATCCAACTCCTTCCCATTCCAATCCTGAGACCCTTCTGATAGCATGAGATGTGATATCTCAATGCCTCTAATACCAAACCTGAGATCCTACCTCTAACATGAAATGTGATATCCATCTCATTCCCTTTCCAAACCTGAGACCCTGCCTATAGCATGAGATGTGATATCCAAGTCCTTCCCATTCCAATCCTGAGACCCTTCCTATAGCATGTGATGTGATATCTCAATGCTTATACCAAACCTGAGACCCTTCCTATAGCATGAGATGTCATATACAACTCCTTCCCATTCCAATCCTGAGACCCTTCCTATAGCATGAGATGTAATATCTCAATGCTTATACCAAACCTGAGACCCTTCCTATAGCATGAGATGTGATATCCAACTTCTTCCCATTCCAATCCTGAGACCCTTCCTATAACATGAGATGTGATGTCTCAATGCTTCTAATACCAAACCTGAGATCTTTCCTATAACATGAGATGTGATATCCAACTCCTTCCCATTCCAATCCTGAGACCCTTCCTATAGCATGAGATGTGATATCACAATGCTTATACCAAACCTGAGAACGTTCCTATAGCTTGAGATGTGATAACCAACTCCTTCCCATTCCAATCCTGAGACCCTTCCTATAGCATGAGATGTGATATCTCAAGGCCTCTAATACCAAACCTGAGATCCTTCCTCTAACATGAAATGTGATATCCAACTCCTTCCCCTTCCAAACCTTAGAGCCTTCCTTTAGCATGGGATATGATATCCAAGTCCTTCCCATTCCAATCCTGAGACCCTTCCTATAACATGAAATGTGATATCCAACTCCTTCCCATTCCAAACTGAGACCCTTCCTATATCATGAGATGGGATATCTCAGTGCTTCTAATACCAAACCTGAGACTCTTCCTATAACATGAGATGGGATATCCAACTCCTTCCCATTCCAATCCTAAGACCCTTTCGATAGCAGAGATGTGATATCTCAATGCTTATGCCAAACCTGAGACCCTTCCTACGGCATGAGATGTCATATACAACTCCTTCCCATTCCAATCCTGAGACCCTTCCTATAGCACGAGATGTGATATCTCAATGCTTATACCAAACCTGAGACCCTTCCTCTAGCATGAGATGTGATATCCAACTCCTTCCCATTCCAATCCTGAGACCCTTCCTATAGCCTGAGATCTGATATCTCAATGCCTCTAATACCAAACCTGAGATCCTTCCTCTAACATGAAATGTGATATCCAACTCCTTCCCTTTCCAAACCTGAGAGCCTATCTATAGCATGAGATGTGATATCCAAGTCCTTCCCATTCCAATACTGAGACACTTCCGATAGCAGAGATGTGATATCTCAATGCTTATACCAAACCTGAGACCCTTCCTATAACATGAGATGTGATATCCAACTCCTTCCCCTTCCAAACCTGAGACCCTTCCTTTAGCATGAGATGTGATATCCAGCTCCTTCCCATTCCAATCCTGAGACCCTTCGTATAGCATGAGATGTGATATCTCAATACTTCTAATACCAAACCTGAGATCCTTCTGATAACATGAGATATGATATCCAAATCCTTCCCCTTCCAAACCTGAGACCCTCCCTTTAGCATGAGATGTGATATCCAACTCCTTCCCATTCCAATCCTGAGAACCTTCTGATAGCATGAGATGTGATATCTCAATGCTTCTATACCAAACCTGAGATCCTTCCGATAGCATGAGATGTGATATCTCAATGCTTCTAATACCAAACCTGAGATCCTTCCTATAACATGAGATGTGATATCCAAATCCTTCCCCTTCCAAACCTGAGACCCTCCCTTTAGCATGAGATGTGATATCCAACTCCTTCCCATTCCAATCCTGAGACTCTTCTGATAGCATGAGATGTGATATCTCAATGCCTCTAATACCAAACCTGAGATCCTACCTCTAACATGAAATGTGATATCCAACTCTTTCCCCTTCCAAACCTGAGAGCCTTCCTATAGCATGAGATGTGATATCCAAGTCCTTCTAATTCCAATCCTGAGACCCTTCCTATAACATGAGATGTGATATCCAACTCCTTCCCATTCCAACCTGAGACCCTTCCTATAGCATGAGATGGGATATCCAACTCCTTCCAAATCCAATCCTGATACCCTTCCGATAGCATGAGATGTGATATCCCAATGCTTCTACCAAACCTGAGACCCATACTATGGCATGAGATGTGATATCAAACTCCTTCGCCTTCCAAACCTTAGACACTTCCTTTATCATGAGATGTGATATCCAACTCCTTCCCATTCCATCCTTGAGACCCTTCCGATATCATGAGATGTGATATCTCAATGCTTCTAATATCAAACTTGAGACCCTCCTTATAGCATGAGATGTGATATCCAAGTCCTTCCCATTCCAATCCCGAAACCCTTTCTATAGCATGAGATGTGATATCTCAATGCTTCTAATACCAAACCTGAGACCCTTCCTATAACATGAGATGGGAATATCCAACTCCTTCCCATTCCAATCCTGAGACCCTTCCGATAGTAGAGATGTGATATCTCAATGCTTATACCAAACCTGAGATCCTTCCTATAACATGAGATGTGATATCCAACTCCTTCCCATTCCAATCCTGAGACACTTCCTATAGCATGAGATGTGATATCTCACTGCTTATACCAAACCTGAGACCCTTCCTATAGCATGAGATGTGATATCCAACTCCTTCCCATTCCAATCCTGAGACCCTTCCTATAGCCTGAGATCTGATATCTCAATGCCTCTAATATCAAACCTGAGATCCTTCCTCTAACATGAAATGTGATATCCAACTCCTTCCCTTTCCAAACCTGAGAGCCTATCTATAGCATGAGATGTGATATCCAAGTCCTTCCCATTCCAATACTGAGACACTTCCGATAGCAGAGATGTGATATCTCAATGCTTATACCAAACCTGAGACCCTTCCTATAACATGAGATGTGATATCCAACTCCTTCCCGTTCCAAACCTGAGACCCTTCCTTTAGCATGAGATGTGATATCCAGCTCCTTCCCATTCCAATCCTGAGACCCTTCCTATAGCATGAGATGTGATATCTCAATACTTCTAATACCAAACCTGAGATCCTTCTGATAACATGAGATATGATATCCAAATCCTTCCCCTTCCAAACCTGAGACCCTCCCTTTAGCATGAGATGTGATATCCAACTCCTTCCCATTCCAATCCTGAGAACCTTCTGATAGCATGAGATGTGATATCTCAATGCTTCTATACCAAACCTGAGATCCTTCCGATAGCATGAGATGTGATATCTCAATGCTTCTAATACCAAACCTGAGATCCTTCCTATAACATGAGATGTGATATCCAAATCCTTCCCCTTCCAAACCTGAGACCCTCCCTTTAGCATGAGATGTGATATCCAACTCCTTCCCATTCCAATCCTGAGACTCTTCTGATAGCATGAGATGTGATATCTCAATGCCTCTAATACCAAACCTGAGATCCTACCTCTAACATGAAATGTGATATCCAACTCTTTCCCCTTCCAAACCTGAGAGCCTTCCTATAGCATGAGATGTGATATCCAAGTCCTTCTAATTCCAATCCTGAGACCCTTCCTATAACATGAGATGTGATATCCAACTCCTTCCCATTCCAACCTGAGACCCTTCCTATAGCATGAGATGGGATATCCAACTCCTTCCAAATCCAATCCTGATACCCTTCCGATAGCATGAGATGTGATATCCCAATGCTTCTACCAAACCTGAGACCCATACTATGGCATGAGATGTGATATCAAACTCCTTCCCCTTCCAAACCTTAGACACTTCCTTTATCATGAGATGTGATATCCAACTCCTTCCCATTCCATCCTTGAGACCCTTCCGATATCATGAGATGTGATATCTCAATGCTTCTAATATCAAACTTGAGACCCTCCTTATAGCATGAGATGTGATATCCAAGTCCTTCCCATTCCAATCCTGAGACCCTTTCTATAGCATGAGATGTGATATCTCAATGCTTCTAATACCAAACCTGAGACCCTTCCTATAACATGAGATGGGAATATCCAACTCCTTCCCATTCCAATCCTGAGACCCTTCCGATAGTAGAGATGTGATATCTCAATGCTTATACCAAACCTGAGATCCTTCCTATAACATGAGATGTGATATCCAACTCCTTCCCATTCCAATCCTGAGACACTTCCTATAGCATGAGATGTGATATCTCACTGCTTATACCAAACCTGAGACCCTTCCTATAGCATGAGATGTGATATCCAACTCCTTCCCATTCCAATCCTGAGACCCTTCCTATAGCATGAGATATGATATCTCTATGCTTCTAATATCAAACTTGAGACCCTCCCTATAGCATGAGATGTGATATCCAAGTCCTTCCCATTCCAATCCTGAGACCCTTCCGATAGCATGAGATGTGATGTCTCAATGCTTCTAATACCAAACCTGAGATCCTTCCTATACCATGAGATGTGATATCCAACTCCTTCCCATTCCAATCCTGAGACCCTTCCTATAGCATGAGATGTGATATCTCAATGCTTATACCAAACCTGAGACCCTTCCTATAGCATGAGATGTGATATCCAACTCCTTCCCATTCCAATCCTGAGACCCTTCCTATAGCATGAGATGTGATATCTCAATGCCTCTAATACCAAACCTGAGATCCTTCCTCTAACATGAAATGTGATATCCAACTCCTTCCCATTCCAATCCTGAGACACTTCCTATAGCATGAGATGTGATATCTAAATGCTTCTAATACCAAACTTGAGACTCTTCCTATAACATGAGATGGGATATCCAACTCCTTCCCATTCCAATCCTTAGACCCTTCCTACAGCATGCAATATGATATCTCAATGATTCTAATAACAAACCTGAGACCCGTCCTATAACATGAGATGGGATATCCAACACCTTCCCATTCCAATCCTGAGACACTTCCGATAGCAGAGATGTGATATCTCAATGCTTATACCAAACCTGAGACCCTTCCTATAACATGAGATGTGATATCCAACTCCTTCCCGTTCCAAACCTGAGACCCTTCCTATAGCATATGTGATATCCAACACATTCCCATTCCAAACATGAGACCCTTCCTATAGCAGGAATGTAATATCCAACTCCTTCCCATTCCAATCCTGAGACCATTCCTATAGCATGAGATGTGATATCTCAATGCTTCTAATACCAAACCTGAGATCCTTCCTATGACATGAGATGTGATATCCAATTCCTCCCCATTCCAAACCTGAGAACCTTCCTACAGCATGCGATGTGATATCTCAATGCTTCTAATACCAAACCTGAGACCAGTCCTATAACATGAGATTGGATATACAATTCTTTCCCCTTGCAAACCTGAGAAGGGTCTCAGGATTGGAATGGGAAGGAGTTGGATATCCCATCTCATGTTATAGGAAGGGTCTCAGGTTTGGTATTAGAAGCATTGAGATATCACATCTCATGCTATAGGAAGGGTCTCAGGATTGGAAAGGGAAGGACTTGGATGTCACATCTCATGCTATAGGGAGGGTCTCAAGTTTGATATTAGAAGCATTGAGATAACAAATCTCATGATATCGGAAGGGTCTCAGGATTGGAATGGGAAGGAGTTGGATATCACATCTCATTATAAAGGAAGGGTCTAAGGTTTGGAAGGGGAAGGATTTGGATATCACATCTCATGTTATAGGACGGGTCTCAGGTTTGGTATTAGAAGCATTGAGATATCAAGTCTCATGGTATAAGAAGGGTCTCAGAATTGGAATGGGAAGGAGTTGGATATCACATCTCAAGCTATAGGAAGCGTCTCAGGATTGGAATGGGAAGGAGTTTGATATCACATCTCATGCCATAGTATGGGTCTCAGGTTTGGTAGAAGCATTGGGATATCACATCTCATGCTATAGGAAGGGTCTCAGGATTGGAATGGGAAGAAGTTGGATATCACATCTCAAGCTATAGGAAGGGTCTCAGGTTTGGTATAAGCATTGAGATATCACATCTCATGCTATAGGAAGGGTCTCAGGGTTGGAATGGGAAGGAGTTGTTTATGACATCTCATGCCATAGGAAGGGTCTCAGGTTTGGTATAAGCATTGAGATTTCACATCACATGCTATAGGAAGGGTCTCAGGATTGGAATGGGAAGTACTTGGATATCACATCACATGCTATAGGAAGGGTCTCAGGATTGGAATGGGAAGGACTTGGATATCACATCTCATGCTATAGGCAGGGTCTCAGGTTTGGAAAGGGAAGGAGATGGATATCACATTTCATATTAGAGGTAGGATCTCAGGTTTGGTATTAGAGGCAATGAGATATCACATCTCATGCTATCAGAAGGGTCTCAGGATTGGAATGGGAAGGAGTTGGATATCACATCTCAAGCTAAAGGGACGGTCTCAGGTTTGGTATAAGCATTGTGATATCACATCTAATGCTATAGGAAGGGTCTCAGGATTGGAATGGGAAGGAGTTGGATATCACATCTCATGTTATAGGAAAGATCTCAGGTTTGGTATTAGAAGCATTGCGACATCACATCTCATGTTATAGGAAGGGTCTCAGGATTGGAATGGGAAGAAGTTGGATATCACATCTCATGCCATAGGAAGGGTCTCAGGTTTGGTATAAGCATTGAGATATCACATCTCATGCTATAGGAAGGGTCTCAGGTTTGGAATGGGAAGGAGTTGTATATGACATCTCATGCCATAGGAAGGGTCTCAGGTTTGGTATAAGCATTGAGATATCACATCACATGCTATAGGAAGGGTCTCAGGATTGGAATGGAAAGGACTTGGATATCACATCTCATGCTATAGGCAGGGTCTCAGGTTTGGAAAGGGAAGGAGATGGATATCACATTTCATGTTCGAGGTAGGATCTCAGGTTTGGTATTAGAGGCATTGAAATATCACATCTCATGCTATCAGAAGGGTCTCAGGATTGGAATGGGAAGGAGTTGGATATCACATCTCATGCTAAAGGGAGGGTCTCAGGTTTGGAAGGGGAAGGATTTGGAAATCACATCTCATGTTATAGGAAGGATCTCAGGTTTGGTATTAGAAGCATTGAGATATCACATCTCATGCTATCGTAAGTATCTCAGGTTTGGTATTAGAGGTATTGAGATATCACATCTCATGCTATCATAAGGGTCTCAGGATTGGAATGGGAAGGAGTTGGATATCACATCTCATGTTATAGGAAGGCTCTCTGGTTTGCAAGGGGAAGGAGTTGGATATCACATTTCATGTTAGAGGAACGATCTCAGGTTTGGTATTAGAGGCCTTGAGATATCACATCTCATGCTATAGGAAGGGTCTCAGGATTGGAATGGGAAGGAGTTGGATATCACATCTCAAGCTATAGGAACGGTCTCAGGTTTGGTATAAGCATTGTGATATCACATCTCATGCTATAGGAAGGGTCTCAGGATTGGAATGGGAAGGAGTTGGATATCACATCTCATGTTATAGGAAAGATCTCAGGTTTGGTATTAGAAGCATTGCGACATCACATCTCATGTTATAGGAAGGGTCTCAGGATTGGAATGGGAAGAAGTTGGATATCACATCTCATGCTATAGGAAGGGTCTCAGGTTTGGTATAAGCATTGAGATATCACATCTCATGCTATAGGAAGGGTCTCAGGATTGGAATGGGAAGGAGTTGTATATGACATCTCATGCCATAGAAAGGGTCTCAGGTTTGGTATAAGCATTGAGATATCACATCACATGCTATAGGAAGGGTCTCAGGATTGGAATGGAAAGGACTTGGATATCAAATCTCATGCTATAGGCAGGGTCCCAGGTTTGGAAAGGGAAGGAGATGGATATCACATTTCATGTTAGAGGTAGGATCTCAGGTTTGGTATTAGAGGCATTGAAATATCACATCTCATGCTATCAGATGGGTCTCAGGATTGGAATGGGAAGGAGTTGGATATCACATCTCATGCTAAAGGGAGGGTCTCAGGTTTGGAAGGGGAAGGATTTGGAAATCACATCTCATGTTATAGGAAGGATCTCAGGTTTGGTATTAGAAGCATTGAGATATCACATCTCATGCTATCGGAAGTATCTCAGGTTTGGTATTAGAGGCATTGAGATATCACATCTCATGCTATCATAAGGGTCTCAGGATTGGAATGGGAAGGAGTTGGATATCACATCTCATGTTATAGGAAGGATCTCAGGTTTGGTATTAGAAGCATTGAGACATCACATCTCATGCTATAGGAAGGGTCTCAGGATTGGAATGGGAAGGAGTTGGATATCACATCTCATGCTATAGGAAGGGTCTCAGATTTGGTATAAGCATTGAGATATCACATCTCATGCTATAGGAAGGGTCTCAGGATTGGAATGGGAAGGAGTTGTATATGACATCTCAGGCCATAGGAAGGGTCTCAGGTTTGGTAAAAGCATTGAGATATCACATCTCTGCTATCGGAAGGGTCTCAGGATGGGAATGGGAAGGAGTTGGATATCCCATCTCATGTTATAGGAAGGGTCTCAGGTTTGGTATTAGAAGCATTGAGACATCACATCTCATGTTATAGGAAGGGTCTCAGGATTGGAATGGGAAGAAGTTGGATATCACATCTCATGCTATAGGAAGGGCCTCAGGTTTGGTATAAGCATTGAGATATCACATCTCATGCTATAGGAAGGGTCTCAGGATTGGAATGGGAAGGAGTTGTATATGACATCTCATGCCATAGGAAGGGTCTCAGGTTTGGACTAAGCATTGAGATATCACATCACATGCTATAGGAAGGGTCTCAGGATTGGAATGGGAAGGACTTGGATATCACATCTCATGCTATAGGCAGGGTCTCAGGTTTGGAAAGGGAAGGAGATGGATATCACATTTCATGTTAGAGGTAGGATCTCAGGTTTGGTATTAGAGGCATTGAAATATCACATCTCATGCTATCAGAAGGGTCTCAGGATTGGAATGGGAAGGAGTTGGATATCACATCTCATGCTAAAGGTAGGGTCTCAGGTTTGGAAGTGGAAGGATTTGGAAATCACACCTCATGTTATAGGAAGGATCTCAGGTTTGGTATTAGAAGCATTGAGATATCACATCTCATGCTATCAGAAGTATCTCAGGTTTGGTATTAGAGGCATTGAGATATCACATCTCATGCTATCATAAGGGTCTCAGGATTGGAATGGGAAGGAGTTGGATATCACATCTCATGTTATAGGAAGGATCTCAGGTTTGGTATTAGAAGAATTGAGACATCACATCTCATGCTATAGGAAGGGTCTCAGGATTGGAATGGGAAGAAGTTGGATATCACATCTCATGCTATAGGAAGGGTCTCAGATTTGGTATAAGCATTGAGATATCACATCTAATGCTATAGGAAGGGTCTCAGGATTGGAATGGGAAGGAGTTGCATATGACATCTCAGGCCATAGGAAGGCTCTCAGGTTTGGTATAAGCATTGAGATATCACATCTCTGCTATCGGAAGGGTCTCAGGATTGGAATGGGAAGGAGTTGGATATCCCAAATCATGTTATAGGAAGGGTCTCAGGTTTGGTATTAGAAGCATTGAGATATCACATCTCATGCTATAGGAAGGGTCTCAGGATTGGAATGGGGAGGACTTGGATGTCACATCTCATGTTATAGGAAGGCTCTCAGGTTTGGAAGGGGAAGGAGTTGGATATCACATTTCATGTTAGAGGAACGATCTCAGGTTTGGTATTAGAGGCCTTGAGATATCACATCTCATGCTATAGGAAGGGTCTCAGGATTGGAATGGGAAGGAGTTGGATATCACATCTCAAGCTATAGGAACGGTCTCAGGTTTGGTATAAGCATTGTGATATCACATCTCATGCTATAGGAAGGGTCTCAGGATTGGAATGGGAAGGAGTTGGATATCACATCTCATGTTATAGGAAAGATCTCAGGTTTGGTATTAGAAGCATTGCAACATCACATCTCATGTTATAGGAAGGGTCTCAGGATTGGAATGGGAAGAAGTTGGATATCACATCTCATGCTATAGGAAGGGTCTCAGGTTTGGTATAAGCATTGAGATATCACATCTCATGCTATAGGAAGGGTCTCAGGATTGGAATGGGAAGGAGTTGTATATGACATCTCATGCCATAGGAAGGGTCTCAGGTTTGGTATAAGCATTGAGATATCACATCACATGCTATAGGAAGGGTCTCAGGATTGGAATGGAAAGGACTTGGATATCACATCTCATGCTATAGGCAGGGTCTCAGGTTTGGAAAGGGAAGGAGATGGATATCACATTTCATGTTAGAGGTAGGATCTCAGGTTTGGTATTAGAGGCATTGAAATATCACATGTCATGCTATCAGATGGGTCTCAGGATTGGAATGGGAAGGAGTTGGATATCACATCTCATGCTAAAGGGAGGGTCTCAGGTTTGGAAGGGGAAGGATTTGGAAATCACATCTCATGTTATAGGAAGGATCTCAGGTTTGGTATTAGAAGCATTGAGATATCACATCTCATGCTATCGGAAGTATCTCAGGTTTGGTATTAGAGGCATTGAGATATCACATCTCATGCTATCATAAGGGTCTCAGGATTGGAATGGGAAGGAGTTGGATATCACATCTCATGTTATAGGAAGGATCTCAGGTTTGGTATTAGAAGCATTGAGACATCACATCTCATGCTATAAGAAGGGTCTCAGGATTGGAATGGGAAGGAGTTGGATATCACATCTCATGCTATAGGAAGGGTCTCAGATTTGGTATAAGCATTGAGATATCACATCACATGCTATAGGAAGGGTCTCAGGATTGGAATGGGAAGGACTTGGATATCACATCTCATGCTATAGGCAGGGTCTCAGGTTTGGAAAGGGAAGGAGATGGATATCACATTTCATGTTAGAGGTAGGATCTCAGGTTTGGTATTAGAGGCATTGAAATATCACATCTCATGCTATCAGAAGGGTCTCAGGATTGGAATGGGAAGGAGTTGGATATCACATCTCATGCTAAAGGGAGGGTCTCAGGTTTGGAAGTGGAAGGATTTGGAAATCACATCTCATGTTATAGGAAGGATCTCAGGTTTGGTAATAGAAGCATTGAGATATCACATCTCATGCTATCATAAGGGTCTCAGGATTGGAATGGGAAGGAGTTGGATATCACATCTCATGTTATAGGAAGGATCTCAGGTTTGGTATTAGAAGAATTGAGACATCACATCTCATGCTATAGGAAGGGTCTCAGGATTGGAATGGGAAGAAGTTGGATATCACATCTCATGCTATAGGAAGGGTCTCAGATTTGGTATAAGCATTGAGATATCACATCTAATGCTATAGGAAGGGTCTCGGGATTGGAATGGGAAGGAGTTGCATATGACATCTCAGGCCATAGGAAG
This sequence comes from Ambystoma mexicanum, assembly GCF_040938575.1. Lineage (NCBI taxonomy): Eukaryota > Metazoa > Chordata > Amphibia > Caudata > Ambystomatidae > Ambystoma > Ambystoma mexicanum. The sequence goes on along the minus strand of NW_027182455.1, from coordinate 13,939,412 downwards.
GGTCTCAGGTTTGGTATAAGCATTGAGATATCACATCTCTGCTATCGGAAGGGTCTCAGGATTGGAATGGGAAGGAGTTGGATATCCCAAATCATGTTATAGGAAGGGTCTCAGGTTTGGTATTAGAAGCATTGAGATATCACATCTCATGCTATAGGAAGGGTCTCAGGATTGGAATGGGGAGGACTTGGATGTCACATCTCATGTTATAGGAAGGCTCTCAGGTTTGGAAGGGGAAGGAGTTGGATATCACATTTCATGTTAGAGGAACGATCTCAGGTTTGGTATTAGAGGCCTTGAGATATCACATCTCATGCTATAGGAAGGGTCTCAGGATTGGAATGGGAAGGAGTTGGATATCACATCTCAAGCTATAGGAACGGTCTCAGGTTTGGTATAAGCATTGTGATATCACATCTCATGCTATAGGAAGGGTCTCAGGATTGGAATGGGAAGGAGTTGGATATCACATCTCATGTTATAGGAAAGATCTCAGGTTTGGTATTAGAAGCATTGCGACATCACATCTCATGTTATAGGAAGGGTCTCAGGATTGGAATGGGAAGAAGTTGGATATCACATCTCATGCTATAGGAAGGGTCTCAGGTTTGGTATAAGCATTGAGATATCACATCTCATGCTATAGGAAGGGTCTCAGGATTGGAATGGAAAGGACTTGGATATCACATCTCATGCTATAGGCAGGGTCTCAGGTTTGGAAAGGGAAGGAGATGGATATCACATTTCATGTTAGAGGTAGGATCTCAGGTTTGGTATTAGAGGCATTGAAATATCACATGTCATGCTATCAGATGGGTCTCAGGATTGGAATGGGAAGGAGTTGGATATCACATCTCATGCTAAAGGGAGGGTCTCAGGTTTGGAAGGGGAAGGATTTGGAAATCACATCTCATGTTATAGGAAGGATCTCAGGTTTGGTATTAGAAGCATTGAGATATCACATCTCATGCTATCGGAAGTATCTCAGGTTTGGTATTAGAGGCATTGAGATATCACATCTCATGCTATCATAAGGGTCTCAGGATTGGAATGGGAAGGAGTTGGATATCACATCTCATGTTATAGGAAGGATCTCAGGTTTGGTATTAGAAGCATTGAGACATCACATCTCATGCTATAGGAAGGGTCTCAGGATTGGAATGGGAAGGAGTTGGATATCACATCTCATGCTATAGGAAGGGTCTCAGATTTGGTATAAGCATTGAGATATCACATCACATGCTATAGGAAGGGTCTCAGGATTGGAATGGGAAGGACTTGGATATCACATCTCATGCTATAGGCAGGGTCTCAGGTTTGGAAAGGGAAGGAGATGGATATCACATTTCATGTTAGAGGTAGGATCTCAGGTTTGGTATTAGAGGCATTGAAATATCACATCTCATGCTATCAGAAGGGTCTCAGGATTGGAATGGGAAGGAGTTGGATATCACATCTCATGCTAAAGGGAGGGTCTCAGGTTTGGAAGTGGAAGGATTTGGAAATCACATCTCATGTTATAGGAAGGATCTCAGGTTTGGTAATAGAAGCATTGAGATATCACATCTCATGCTATCATAAGGGTCTCAGGATTGGAATGGGAAGGAGTTGGATATCACATCTCATGTTATAGGAAGGATCTCAGGTTTGGTATTAGAAGAATTGAGACATCACATCTCATGCTATAGGAAGGGTCTCAGGATTGGAATGGGAAGAAGTTGGATATCACATCTCATGCTATAGGAAGGGTCTCAGATTTGGTATAAGCATTGAGATATCACATCTAATGCTATAGGAAGGGTCTCGGGATTGGAATGGGAAGGAGTTGCATATGACATCTCAGGCCATAGGAAGGGTCTCAGGTTTGGTATAAGCATTGAGATATCACATCTCTGCTATCGGAAGGGTCTCAGGATTGGAATGGGAAGGAGTTGGATATCCCAAATCATGTTATAGGAAGGGTCTCAGGTTTGGTATTAGAAGCATTGAGATATCACATCTCATGCTATAGGAAGGGTCTCAGGATTGGAATGGGGAGGACTTGGATGTCACATCTCATGTTATAGGAAGGCTCTCAGGTTTGGAAGGGGAAGGAGTTGGATATCACATTTCATGTTAGAGGAACGATCTCAGGTTTGGTATTAGAGGCCTTGAGATATCACATCTCATGCTATAGGAAGGGTCTCAGGATTGGAATGGGAAGGAGTTGGATATCACATCTCAAGCTATAGGAACGGTCTCAGGTTTGGTATAAGCATTGTGATATCACATCTCATGCTATAGGAAGGGTCTCAGGATTGGAATGGGAAGGAGTTGGATATCACATCTCATGTTATAGGAAAGATCTCAGGTTTGGTATTAGAAGCATTGCGACATCACATCTCATGTTATAGGAAGGGTCTCAGGATTGGAATGGGAAGAAGTTGGATATCACATCTCATGCTATAGGAAGGGTCTCAGGTTTGGTATAAGCATTGAGATATCACATCTCATGCTATAGGAAGGGTCTCAGGATTGGAATGGGAAGGAGTTGTATATGACATCTCATGCCATAGGAAGGGTCTCAGGTTTGGTATAAGCATTGAGATATCACATCACATGCTATAGGAAGGGTCTCAGGATTGGAATGGAAAGGACTTGGATATCACATCTCATGCTATAGGCAGGGTCTCAGGTTTGGAAAGGGAAGGAGATGGATATCACATTTCATGTTAGAGGTAGGATCTCAGGTTTGGTATTAGAGGCATTGAAATATCACATCTCATGCTATCAGATGGGTCTCAGGATTGGAATGGGAAGGAGTTGGATATCACATCTCATGCTAAAGGGAGGGTCTCAGGTTTGGAAGGGGAAGGATTTGGAAATCACATCTCATGTTATAGGAAGGATCTCAGGTTTGGTATTAGAAGCATTGAGATATCACATCTCATGCTATCGGAAGTATCTCAGGTTTGGTATTAGAGGCATTGAGATATCACATCTCATGCTATCATAAGGGTCTCAGGATTGGAATGGGAAGGAGTTGGATATCACATCTCATGTTATAGGAAGGATCTCAGGTTTGGTATTAGAAGCATTGAGACATCACATCTCATGCTATAGGAAGGGTCTCAGGATTGGAATGGGAAGGAGTTGGATATCACATCTCATGCTATAGGAAGGGTCTCAGATTTGGTATAAGCATTGAGATATCACATCACATGCTATAGGAAGGGTCTCAGGATTGGAATGGGAAGGACTTGGATATCACATCTCATGCTATAGGCAGGGTCTCAGGTTTGGAAAGGGAAGGAGATGGATATCACATTTCATGTTAGAGGTAGGATCTCAGGTTTGGTATTAGAGGCATTGAAATATCACATCTCATGCTATCAGAAGGGTCTCAGGATTGGAATGGGAAGGAGTTGGATATCACATCTCATGCTAAAGGGAGGGTCTCAGGTTTGGAAGTGGAAGGATTTGGAAATCACATCTCATGTTATAGGAAGGATCTCAGGTTTGGTAATAGAAGCATTGAGATATCACATCTCATGCTATCATAAGGGTCTCAGGATTGGAATGGGAAGGAGTTGGATATCACATCTCATGTTATAGGAAGGATCTCAGGTTTGGTATTAGAAGAATTGAGACATCACATCTCATGCTATAGGAAGGGTCTCAGGATTGGAATGGGAAGAAGTTGGATATCACATCTCATGCTATAGGAAGGGTCTCAGATTAGGTATAAGCATTGAGATATCACATCTAATGCTATAGGAAGGGTCTCAGGATTGGAATGGGAAGGAGTTGCATATGACATCTCAGGCCATAGGAAGGGTCTCAGGTTTGGTATAAGCATTGAGATATCACATCTCTGCTATCGGAAGGGTCTCAGGATTGGAATGGGAAGGAGTTGGATATCCCAAATCATGTTATAGGAAGGGTCTCAGGTTTGGTATTAGAAGCATTGAGATATCACATCTCATGCTATAGGAAGGGTCTCAGGATTGGAATGGGGAGGACTTGGATGTCACATCTCATGTTATAGGGAGGGTCTCAAGTTTGATATTAGAAGCATTGAGATAACAAATCTCATGATATCGGTAGGGTCTCAGGATTGGAATGGGAAGGAATTGGATATCACATCTCATGATAAAGGAAGGGTCTAAGGTTTGGAAGGGGAAGGATTTGGATATCACATCTCATGTTATAGGACGGGTCTCAGGTTTGGTATTAGAAGCATTGAGATATCAAGTCTCATGGTATAGGAAGGGTCTCAGAATTGGAATGGGAAGGAGTTGGATATCACATCTCAAGCTATAGGTAGGGTCTCAGGATTGGAATAGTAAGGAGTTTGATATCACATCTCATGCCATAGTATGGGTCTCAGGTTTGGTAGAAGCATTGGGATATCACATCTCATGCTATCGGAAGGGTATCAGTATTGGATTTGGAAGGAGTTGGATATCCCATCTCATGCTATAGGAAGGGTCTCAGGTTGGAATGGGAAGGAATTGGATATCACATTTCATGTTATAGGAAGGCTCTCAGGTTTGGAAGGGGAAGGAGTTGGATATCACATTTCATGTTAGAGGAAGGATCTCAGGTTTGGTATTAGAGGCCTTGAGATATCACATCTCATGCTATAGGAAGGGTCTCAGGATTGGAATGGGAAGGAGTTGGATATCACATCTCAAGCTATAGGAAGGGTCTCAGGTTTGGTATAAGCATTGAGATATCACATCTCATGCTATAGGAAGGGTCTCAGGATTGGAATGGGAAGGAGTTGGATATCACATCTCATGTTATAGGAAAGATCTCAGGTTTGGTATTAGAAGCATTGAGACATCACATCTCATGTTATGGGAAGGGTCTCAGGATTGGAATGGGAAGAAGTTGGATATCACATCTCATGCTATAGGAAGAGTCTCAGGTTTGGTATTAGAAGCATTGAGATATCCCATCTCATGCTATAGGAAGGGTCTCAGGTTGGAATGGGAAGGAGTTGGATATCACATTTCATGTTATAGGAAGGGTCTCAGGATTGGAATTGGAAGGACTTGGCTATCATATCTCATGCTATAGGAAGGCTCTCAGGTTTGGAAGGGGAAGGAGTTGGATATCACATTTCATGTTAGAGGAACGATCTCAGGTTTGGTATTAGAGGCCTTGAGATATCACATCTCATGCTATAGGATTGGTCTCAGGATTGGAATGGGAAGGAGTTGGATATCACATCTCAAGCTAAAGGGACGGTCTCAGGTTTGGTATAAGCATTGTGATATCACATCTCATGCTACAGGAAGGGTCTCAGGATTGGAATGGGAAGGAGTTGGATATCACATCTCATGTTATAGGAAAGATCTCAGGTTTGGTATTAGAAGCATTGCGACATCACATCTCATGTTATAGTAAGGGTCTCAGGATTGGAATGGGAAGAAGTTGGATATCACATCTCATGCTATAAGAAGGGTCTCAGGTTTGGTATAAGCATTGAGATATCACATCTCATGCTATAGGAAGGGTCTCAGGTTTGGAATGGGAAGGAGTTGTATATGACATCTCATGCCATAGGAAGGGTCTCAGGTTTGGTATAAGCATTGAGATATCACATCACATGCTATAGGAAGGGTCTCAGGATTGGAATGGAAAGGACTTGGATATCACATCTCATGCTATAGGCAGGGTCTCAGGTTTGGAAAGGGAAGGAGATGGATATCACATTTCATGTTCGAGGTAGGATCTCAGGTTTGGTATTAGAGGCATTGAAATATCACATCTCATGCTATCAGAAGGGTCTCAGGATTGGAATGGGAAGGAGTTGGATATCACATCTCATGCTAAAGGGAGGGTCTCAGGTTTGGAAGGGGAAGGATTTGGAAATCACATCTCATGTTATAGGAAGGATCTCAGGTTTGGAATTAGAAGCATTGAGATATCACATCTCATGCTATCGTAAGTATCTCAGGTTTGGTATTAGAGGTATTGAGATATCACATCTCATGCTATCATAAGGGTCTCAGGATTGGAATGGGAAGGAGTTGGATATCACATCTCATGTTATAGGAAGGCTCTCTGGTTTGCAAGGGGAAGGAGTTGGATATCACATTTCATGTTAGAGGAACGATCTCAGGTTTGGTATTAGAGGCCTTGAGATATCACATCTCATGCTATAGGAAGGGTCTCAGGTTTGGTATAAGCATTGTGATATCACATCTCATGCTATAGGAAGGGTCTCAGGATTGGAATGGGAAGGAGTTGGATATCACATCTCATGTTATAGGAAAGATCTCAGGTTTGGTATTAGAAGCATTGCGACATCACATCTCATGTTATAGGAAGGGTCTCAGGATTGGAATGGGAAGAAGTTGGATATCACATCTCATGCTATAGGAAGGGTCTCCGGTTTGGTATAAGCATTGAGATATCACATCTCATGCTATAGGAAGGGTCTCAGGATTGGAATGGGAAGGAGTTGTATATGACATCTCATGCCATAGGAAGGGTCTCAGGTTTGGTATAAGCATTGAGATATCACATCACATGCTATAGGAAGGGTCTCAGGATTGGAATGGAAAGGACTTGGATTTCAAATCTCATGCTATAGGCAGGGTCCCAGGTTTGGAAAGGGAAGGAGATGGATATCACATTTCATGTTAGAGGTAGGATCTCAGGTTTGGTATTAGAGGCATTGAAATATCACATCTCATGCTATCAGATGGGTCTCAGGATTGGAATGGGAAGGAGTTGGATATCACATCTCATGCTAAAGGGAGGGTCTCAGGTTTGGAAGGGGAAGGATTTGGAAATCACATCTCATGTTATAGGAAGGATCTCAGGTTTGGTATTAGAAGCATTGAGATATCACATCTCATGCTATCGGAAGTATCTCAGGTTTGGTATTAGAGGCATTGAGATATCACATCTCATGCTATCATAAGGGTCTCAGGATTGGAATGGGAAGGAGTTGGATATCACATCTCATGTTATAGGAAGGATCTCAGGTTTGGTATTAGAAGCATTGAGACATCACATCTCATGCTATAGGAAGGGTCTCAGGATTGGAATGGGAAGGAGTTGGATATCACATCTCATGCTATAGGAAGGGTCTCAGATTTGGTATAAGCATTCAGATATCACATCTCATGCTATAGGAAGGGTCTCAGGATTGGAATGGGAAGGAGTTGTATATGACATCTCAGGCCATAGGAAGGGTCTCAGGTTTGGTAAAAGCATTGAGATATCACATCTCTGCTATCGGAAGGGTCTCAGGATTGGAATGGGAAGGAGTTGGATATCCCATCTCATGTTATAGGAAGGGTCTCAAGTTTGGTATTAGAAGCATTGAGACATCACATCTCATGTTATAGGAAGGGTCTCAGGATTGGAATGGGAAGAAGTTGGATATCACATCTCATGCTATAGGAAGGGTCTCAGGTTTGGTATAAGCATTGAGATATCACATCTCATGCTATAGGAAGGGTCTCAGGATTGGAATGGGAAGGAGTTGTATATGACATCTCATGCCATAGGAAGGGTCTCAGGTTTGGACTAAGCATTGAGATATCACATCACATGCTATAGGAAGGGTCTCAGGATTGGAATGGGAAGGACTTGGATATCACATCTCATGCTATAGGCAGGGTCTCAGGTTTGGAAAGGGAAGGAGATGGATATCACATTTCATGTTAGAGGTAGGATCTCAGGTTTGGTATTAGAGGCATTGAAATATCACATCTCATGCTATCAGAAGGGTCTCAGGATTGGAATGGGAAGGAGTTGGATATCACATCTCATGCTAAAGGTAGGGTCTCAGGTTTGGAAGTGGAAGGATTTGGAAATCACATCTCATGTTATAGGAAGGATCTCAGGTTTGGTATTAGAAGCATTGTGATATCACATCTCATGCTATAGGAAGGGTCTCAGGATTGGAATGGGAAGGAGTTGGATATCACATCTCATGTTATAGGAAAGATCTCAGGTTTGGTATTAGAAGCATTGCGACATCACATCTCATGTTATAGGAAGGGTCTCAGGATTGGAATGGGAAGAAGTTGGATATCACATCTCATGCTATAGGAAGGGTCTCCGGTTTGGTATAAGCATTGAGATATCACATCTCATGCTATAGGAAGGGTCTCAGGATTGGAATGGGAAGGAGTTGTATATGACATCTCATGCCATAGGAAGGGTCTCAGGTTTGGTATAAGCATTGAGATATCACATCACATGCTATAGGAAGGGTCTCAGGATTGGAATGGAAAGGACTTGGATTTCAAATCTCATGCTATAGGCAGGGTCCCAGGTTTGGAAAGGGAAGGAGATGGATATCACATTTCATGTTAGAGGTAGGATCTCAGGTTTGGTATTAGAGGCATTGAAATATCACATCTCATGCTATCAGATGGGTCTCAGGATTGGAATGGGAAGGAGTTGGATATCACATCTCATGCTAAAGGGAGGGTCTCAGGTTTGGAAGGGGAAGGATTTGGAAATCACATCTCATGTTATAGGAAGGATCTCAGGTTTGGTATTAGAAGCATTGAGATATCACATCTCATGCTATCGGAAGTATCTCAGGTTTGGTATTAGAGGCATTGAGATATCACATCTCATGCTATCATAAGGGTCTCAGGATTGGAATGGGAAGGAGTTGGATATCACATCTCATGTTATAGGAAGGATCTCAGGTTTGGTATTAGAAGCATTGAGACATCACATCTCATGCTATAGGAAGGGTCTCAGGATTGGAATGGGAAGGAGTTGGATATCACATCTCATGCTATAGGAAGGGTCTCAGATTTGGTATAAGCATTCAGATATCACATCTCATGCTATAGGAAGGGTCTCAGGATTGGAATGGGAAGGAGTTGTATATGACATCTCAGGCCATAGGAAGGGTCTCAGGTTTGGTAAAAGCATTGAGATATCACATCTCTGCTATCAGAAGGGTCTCAGGATTGGAATGGGAAGGAGTTGGATATCCCATCTCATGTTATAGGAAGGGTCTCAAGTTTGGTATTAGAAGCATTGAGACATCACATCTCATGTTATAGGAAGGGTCTCAGGATTGGAATGGGAAGAAGTTGGATATCACATCTCATGCTATAGGAAGGGTCTCAGGTTTGGTATAAGCATTGAGATATCACATCTCATGCTATAGGAAGGGTCTCAGGATTGGAATGGGAAGGAGTTGTATATGACATCTCATGCCATAGGAAGGGTCTCAGGTTTGGACTAAGCATTGAGATATCACATCACATGCTATAGGAAGGGTCTCAGGATTGGAATGGGAAGGACTTGGATATCACATCTCATGCTATAGGCAGGGTCTCAGGTTTGGAAAGGGAAGGAGATGGATATCACATTTCATGTTAGAGGTAGGATCTCAGGTTTGGTATTAGAGGCATTGAAATATCACATCTCATGCTATCAGAAGGGTCTCAGGATTGGAATGGGAAGGAGTTGGATATCACATCTCATGCTAAAGGTAGGGTCTCAGGTTTGGAAGTGGAAGGATTTGGAAATCACATCTCATGTTATAGGAAGGATCTCAGGTTTGGTATTAGAAGCATTGAGATATCACATCTCATGCTATCAGAAGTATCTCAGGTTTGGTATTAGAGGCATTGAGATATCACATCTCATGCTATCATAAGGGTCTCAGGATTGGAATGGGAAGGAGTTGGATATCACATCTCATGTTATAGGAAGGATCTCAGGTTTGGTATTAGAAGAATTGAGACATCACATCTCATGCTATAGGAAGGGTCTCAGGATTGGAATGGGAAGAAGTTGGATATCACATCTCATGCTATAGGAAGGGTCTCAGATTTGGTATAAGCATTGAGATATCACATCTAATGCTATAGGAAGGGTCTCAGGATTGGAATGGGAAGGAGTTGCATATGACATCTCAGGCCATAGGAAGGCTCTCAGGTTTGGTATAAGCATTGAGCTATCACATCTCTGCTATCGGAAGGGTCTCAGGATTGGAATGGGAAGGAGTTGGATATCCCAAATCATGTTATAGGAAGGGTCTCAGGTTTGGTATTAGAAGCATTGAGATATCACATCTCATGCTATAGGAAGGGTCTCAGGATTGGAATGGGGAGGACTTGGATGTCACATCTCATGTTATAGGAAGGCTCTCAGGTTTGGAAGGGGAAGGAGTTGGATATCACATTTCATGTTAGAGGAACGATCTCAGGTTTGGTATTAGAGGCCTTGAGATATCACATCTCATGCTATAGGAAGGGTCTCAGGATTGGAATGGGAAGGAGTTGGATATCACATCTCAAGCTATAGGAACGGTCTCAGGTTTGGTATAAGCATTGTGATATCACATCTCATGCTATAGGAAGGGTCTCAGGATTGGAATGGGAAGGAGTTGGATATCACATCTCATGTTATAGGAAAGATCTCAGGTTTGGTATTAGAAGCATTGCGACATCACATCTCATGTTATAGGAAGGGTCTCAGGATTGGAATGGGAAGAAGTTGGATATCACATCTCATGCTCTAGGAAGGCTCTCAGGTTTGGTATAAGCATTGAGATATCACATCTCATGCTATAGGAAGGGTCTCAGGATTGGAATGGGAAGGAGTTGTATATGACATCTCATGCCATAGGAAGGGTCTCAGGTTTGGTATAAGCATTGAGATATCACATCACATGCTATAGGAAGGGTCTCAGGATTGGAATGGAAAGGACTTGGATATCACATCTCATGCTATAGGCAGGGTCTCAGGTTTGGAAAGGGAAGGAGATGGATATCACATTTCATGTTAGAGGTAGGATCTCAGGTTTGGTATTAGAGGCATTGAAATATCACATCTCATGCTATCAGATGGGTCTCAGGATTGGAATGGGAAGGAGTTGGATATCACATCTCATGCTAAAGGGAGGGTCTCAGGTTTGGAAGGGGAAGGATTTGGAAATCACATCTCATGTTATAGGAAGGATCTCAGGTTTGGTATTAGAAGCATTGAGATATCACATCTCATGCTATCGGAAGTATCTCAGGTTTGGTATTAGAGGCATTGAGATATCACATCTCATGCTATCATAAGGGTCTCAGGATTGGAATGGGAAGGAGTTGGATATCACATCTCATGTTATAGGAAGGATCTCAGGTTTGGTATTAGAAGCATTGAGACATCACATCTCATGCTATAGGAAGGGTCTCAGGATTGGAATGGGAAGGAGTTGGATATCACATCTCATGCTATAGGAAGGGTCTCAGATTTGGTATAAGCATTGAGATATCACATCACATGCTATAGGAAGGGTCTCAGGATTGGAATGGGAAGGACTTGGATATCACATCTCATGCTATAGGCAGGGTCTCAGGTTTGGAAAGGGAACGAGATGGATATCACATTTCATGTTAGAGGTAGGATCTCAGGTTTGGTATTAGAGGCATTGAAATATCACATCTCATGCTATCAGACGGGTCTCAGGATTGGAATGGGAAGGAGTTGGATATCACATCTCATGCTAAAGGGAGGGTCTCAGGTTTGGAAGTGGAAGGATTTGGAAATCACATCTCATGTTATAGGAAGGATCTCAGGTTTGGTAATAGAATCATTGAGATATCACATCTCATGCTATCATAAGGGTCTCAGGATTGGAATGGGAAGGAGTTGGATATCACATCTCATGTTATAGGAAGGATCTCAGGTTTGGTATTAGAAGCATTGAGACATCACATCTCATGCTATAGGAAGGGTCTCAGGATTGGAATGGGAAGGAGTTGGATATCACATCTCATGCTATAGGAAGGGTCTCAGATTTGGTATAAGCATTCAGATATCACATCTCATGCTATAGGAAGGGTCTCAGGATTGGAATGGGAAGGAGTTGTATATGACATCTCAGGCCATAGGAAGGGTCTCAGGTTTGGTAAAAGCATTGAGATATCACATCTCTGCTATCGGAAGGGTCTCAGGATTGGAATGGGAAGGAGTTGGATATCCCATCTCATGTTATAGGAAGGGTCTCAAGTTTGGTATTAGAAGCATTGAGACATCACATCTCATGTTATAGGAAGGGTCTCAGGATTGGAATGGGAAGAAGTTGGATATCACATCTCATGCTATAGGAAGGGTCTCAGGTTTGGTATAAGCATTGAGATATCACATCTCATGCTATAGGAAGAGTCTCAGGATTGGAATGGGAAGGAGTTGTATATGACATCTCATGCCATAGGAAGGGTCTCAGGTTTGGACTAAGCATTGAGATATCACATCACATGCTATAGGAAGGGTCTCAGGATTGGAATGGGAAGGACTTGGATATCACATCTCATGCTATAGGCAGGGTCTCAGGTTTGGAAAGGGAAGGAGATGGATATCACATTTCATGTTAGAGGTAGGATCTCAGGTTTGGTATTAGAGGCATTGAAATATCACATCTCATGCTATCAGAAGGGTCTCAGGATTGGAATGGGAAGGAGTTGGATATCACATCTCATGCTAAAGGTAGGGTCTCAGGTTTGGAAGTGGAAGGATTTGGAAATCACATCTCATGTTATAG